>NW_027069950.1:489756-596937 GCF_002906115.3 Quercus suber | reverse complement strand
AAGATGCTCACCTATTTGTACAATTAAATAAGTAAATTATTGAAGATCCATTGACTTTGACTCCAAAAAACCGACAAGTTGGAATACTACAGCATAACTACCATATATAAGAAACGTTGACCTTGAACACTTGGAAGCCCAATAAAAACTGGTATTTTGTCCAACTTGATTGCCTATATAGTTGTATTTTGTTGTTATCGATTCAAATAAAAAATTACTGTTTAATAAATCTACATGTACCCAATATGAAAGTTTATTTAAGAAGTTCAAGAAATTATATGAACATGAATTTTGTCTCACTAACTTTCCTTTTTTTTTTTAAGAAAAAAACTTGAAGACTTTATTAAGAAGAAGAGAAGTGTTATGTTCACAACATTTTCATAACAAATCATAAGTGGTTAGTTGTTATTGGTTCAAATTTGAATTTAGCACTTAGATTACTCTTTTAATCTAACAATAACAACTTACCATTTAAGATTTGTTGTAAAATTATTGTGGACATATCATTTCTCTAAAAAGAAACGGTTATATATCAACCTAAAGTACAAAATAAAAAATGAATGGAACATTTTTTTTTTTATCTAAACAGCACAATCTAAGATATTAAAAGAAGGAAAATTATTGAATATTCCGGAAGTATCATAAATGCGTACTCCTCCCTTTTACATGAATTGTGGATCTTACCATGAATTTAATTAGTGGAACCCACAATTATATGAGAAAAAGGAGTAAGCATTTATGATACTCTTGAAGTACTCAATAATTTCCCTTAAAAGAATGCATAGCTAAACAATGGGCAAGTTTATTAACTTCACCTAGCATGAGAGTAAAGTAATTGATTGAATGATTCTTATTATATTCTTCTCAACAACCAAAAAAAAAGTTCTTATTATATTAGCTTTCCTAGTTGTCTTTTGGTGTACGTGCTTCGAACTTTTCAAATGAACATTAATTCTTTGAGATTTTATTAGGATTGAATACAGTAATGTAGGTGCGAATTATGCATAGTATAATAATGAGGAAATTTATGCATAAGGGTAGAGAAAAAAGAACCTCATTCTTCACCAATAGTATGCTCTTTAAAAGAAAAAGACATTTCTTAGTTTGGAACAAATAGAATGTTTTAGCGAAATCTTGGAAAAAAACCAGTGGGATCGTTTTAGCTAGGCTTTAGCGGTTCTGTTCACTATAATTAGTAAATTTTCTGTGCGATGCACGAATAATGTTATAATGTTTTATGTAAATTTGTTTTTGGAAAATATTATATATATATATATATTTATATTTGCTTCCTGCTTGAGTACACCTTTTTAACTTTAGAACTGTGAACCCAATTGTCACATAGGGATCATCATCGATCACTTCTTCTTGATCTTCATCTCCGTAAGAGTAAAGATGACCACCTCGCACGCGTGAAACCAACAAAAGACCTCCGGATGATTCAACAATATACTTTTTGATAACATCGCGGGTTCCCTTCGGACGTGGCGCAACAGCTGTAGCAATATAAATATGTCAAGGTTCACAGTTTGGGTGATAGAGCATTGTTTGTGGGTAACAACTCATCGGTATCTTTGTCAGCATCAAGCTTCAATGGATGCAAAGCTAACTGTATCAATTTTACTGATGACAATTTTGAATTTTATGGGGCGAATGGTGGAGGGTACGACATGGGTGTATTTAGCATGGAAGATAGAGACACTAGTATGCCTTACCCAGTCGAATCCTTATCCTACTTTTCTACCCCACTTTGGTATATTTAACCTACATCTGTGCAACGCATTTGTTGGTTTAAATCAAAAACAAAAAATTATGAAAGTGGGTAAAATTATTGGTTTTTAGACAAGCTTGTATTTTGTGAACTCAGAGGTTGTAAAATTACATCTATGCAATCCATTTATCTAATAATAATTTTTCCATTTTAATTGCTATTATTTAATTATTTGTTTTTGTAATAATACTTTTTTAATGTTAATTGCTATTTTCTACAGGTTCTCTTCAATTATTATTATTATTTTTTGTAATATGATGATGCATCTAGATTGTCTATATATATACATATATAGAAGGAGTATATTATAGATTATAGATTCCTTTTGTTCTTGCTATTATTTCAATACTAGTAAGTTTCCCGTGCAATGCACAGATAATGTTATAATATTTTATGTAAATTTGTTTTTGGAAATATTATACCTATATTGTAGCATAATTATTATAAAACTTTGTTAGTAATGAGTTCATTATAAAAGTAACAATTATAAATTGTACACATATATCTATTATAATTATTTTGCTCAAGTAATGAGCAATAATGAAAACAATTTGGAGTAATATTGTATAATAAAAGTTGATAAAAGCATATTAATTCATTCTATATTATTGATTTTTATTATATGATGTAATGAAAAGTTTCATTACGATTTTTTTCTTTTCAATGCTTTGTTATTGTGGTATGGTGATGCTTGTTGTTATTATCAGTTTCTCCATTTTCAACATTTGAAATTTAGTCCGTCCATATTTGTTCAATTTTTGAGCTTTCATCATTTTTCCTTTTGTTGCATCATTTGTGTTAATTACTAATAAATTGGCACCGAGAGATTCTTAATTAGATCTTACAAAGTTTGGACTTTGTTACTAAGATTTTTCATAGGTATTTGCATTTATATTAAATTTCAATGATGTGATAGTTTTTTGTAAATTTTTTATTTTTGTTAATTTTGGAATAGTGCAGCAAAAAAAATTAATATAGCATGTTGAATTGTGTTTTTTTCCCCCCCATACATTTTTATCATTTGAAGGCGCATCAAAAATCTTAGTAACAATGTAATTTTTAAAATCATCTTTTAGATTGAAATCATTCAAATGAAGTAGAGAAATCCATTTTTTTTTCCTATTTTTTTTTTCAAATCACGTGGGATTCCTTCTCCAATATCAATATTTTTATAATAATTTAAATAAGTTATACATTAGTTTATATTTCGGCAAGATCTCGATCTTGTAGATTTATTTAGGATTTTCTCAGCATCTCTATCAAATATCACAAACTTTGTTTTGTTAGTTGCATTAAAAACTTTAATTTGAATCTTGTATCTGAAGTAGTTTGCAATTGTATATATATAGTAGTTATAGTGAGATAAATATATTATAAATATTTGGAGAGTACGTAATTAATATGAGTGTCTCTAACTTTGGAATAGAAAGATTTATTTTTGTTTTACATTTTGCACACCAAAATGATCCTGTTTGTAATTTGACATTCCTTTCACAAAGTACGCACAAAATGTAATATCAACCTATTGTTGTATCAATATTACTTATTATTGCAATACCCTAGCAGTCCACATCTTGCAATGAACTTTGAAATTAATATGTATTATTTTTTTAATGTAAATAATATGATGAGTATAATTTGAAATAATTAACAAACCTATTTTGTAGGATCTCATTCAATGCATTTTATCTTTGTTATTGTCTTCATATTATTTAAAGATAAATCCTCCCATGAAAATTGTTTTGCATGTATTTTTGGTATTTCTTGTATAGAATCATGTTTTTGACCATTCCTATCATTGAATTTTTTAAAAGAAAATATTAATTTAATGGCATTTTGTGAGATAGTATATGCTATTTATTAGACTTTTTTTGTTATTATAAATTTTAGAAATATGCACTTGTCAATTATTTCAGCAACCTGACGGATCTCAAGATTTATTTATTTTTTTGTTGCACTGGTTGATGGTAGAGAATTTGTTTGCATAAATTGCATAGAATATTATTAATAAACAAAAGCATATTGAATTGAAATTGAGGAAAAATGAAGAGATATTTCATGAGAATGAGGTTTTCTAGAAGTATCATCTATACATTGGGGAGGAAGAAGAAAGTTTGTGAGAGAGTAAGAGTTTTTGCTTTAATTTATACGTGGGAATGGTCAAACTTGGAGCATAATATGTAAGGTAAGAACTGGGCCTGAGTTTTTCATAAGGTTTGGTCTACTTTTCAAAGGTAATCAATTTTATAGTGAATAGCTTTTGGTCTAATTGGTCTAATTGTCAAGAACAGCTCATATCAATATAATAGTAAAAATAAGTTACTATGATCTATTGGGTAACAATAAAAAAAAAAAAAAAAAAACTTAATAAAAAGAGGTAAAAAATGCTAAATTTATATAATAGAAAAAATAAGTTAGTATTTGAATCAGTCACTATATTCAACTTGCCTGTGAATGGTGAAAATTGAGCAAAAAATTAAACAATTAATTACAATGCCATATACTGCATTATAATGGTTTGCCTTGTTATGGCAGAGAAAGGTTTTATAAGGGGAAGAATCAAAGTGTGCTTGGAGAGGCCCTCAGATAAAAGTGTTATAGTCATAAAGTTCTTGGGCACTTTCACTGGCCTAGGAGATGCAGAGAAGCTTCATAAGTATTTTGATGAAAATAAGTGTGGTAGAGTAGATTTTGAGAGAATAACATCCAACAATGGTAAAGGCAGCAAAAGCTGGGATGCAGGAAACCAAGGAGAAAAGGTGGAGGAACATATTCTGTATGGGTACATGGGTATCGCAGAGGACTCGGACAAAGTATATTTTAACACTAGAAAGTCATGTTTGATCAAGAGTAAGATGGAGATACAGGATCTGGCAAATGCTCCTCTTAGGCCTGATGAGAGGTAGCCGCCCATGAAACACTTTATTATGGATGGTGCTATAATTATGCGAATCATAGCTGGCTTTTTTTTGGTAAAAAAAAGTTTATGGAAAATTTCACTAACCTACCATGAGATTTGGGCTAATGCCAACTGGGTCCAAGACATTTTAAAACTGACCAAATTAGTCCCTAAACCTGAGTTAGCCCCTAACCACCGTTAGACCCGTTAGTTTGTGCGTTATTCTAATCTCCCTCTCCTCTCTCTAATTCGCTCCTCTGTCAGTCATCCCTCTCTTCTCTTTCTCTCATCTCAATTATACATATACAGAGATTCAAGACAGCCAAAACAAAAGATCTCTTGTACAAAACCACATGAAACCAATGCAAAAATCCTAAGATTTAGTTTTGAATCCAGGAACATCATATGCCAAAATAAAAAGCTTGAGTGAGGGAAAGTGTCAATTGTACAAAAAAATTAAGATCAAAATTTTGTCATACCCATATTTCTCAAGCAGCCTACTGATATGAACATGCTAGAATGTGGGGCTGGAATGTGTTCAATGGTGGTGGAGGCGCAGATTTCCCATCATCTTCTAGTAGAAATAGAAGCTTATTTTTTACAAAATCACTGCCTCACCACAAAATTGTTACAAAGCCCACTACCACAAACAAATCTTACACACACTGACTTAGACGCATATCCACACATTCATATACATGGAGCATGCATAACATTTATATGAGCTGTACATCCAAAGCCATTTCAAAATCAACCCCAAAATCTCTTTTTCCAAACCCTAAAACACCTAGTACTCCAGTTTACAAACCCAAATCAAAATCACTAAATCCCTAAAGCCAATAGAAAACCCAATCCCTAAATTAACCAATCACAAAACCAAAGACAAAAGGAGATTTTGGCCATAAATGACTGGAGGAAATAAAGAAGAGTAAGAAAGATAGAGGGGAGAAGGCAGCAATCAGTGGTTGTGGTGGTGTTGTTGAGCTTAGCTACCATCTGTGGTGGTGTGGGCTTCATGGAGCTATGGCTAAGCTTGAGAGAGAGATAACCATCGTAGTGGTAGTTCGTGGTGGCTATGGCTTGCTGGAAATAACCATGATATTTTGAGGGATTTGATCTGAGTTTAGGATTAAGGTGGGGATGAGAAAAGTTGAGATGAGAGGAGAGAGGGACGAGAGAGATGAGAGAATTTGAGAGAGGGGAGAGAGAGGAGAGGCTTAAATTACTAATGGGGCTTAAACGGTGTTTCGGACCAAGTTGGGTTTAGGGATGAAGTTGGTTAGTTTTGAAATGTTTTGGACCTCCTTGGCATTAGCCCAAACTTCAGGGTAAGTTAGTGAAATTTACCCAAAAGTTTATCTTAGTGGTTCAGTACTCCTTATGTAAACAGATACTGTCACTCTTTTTATTTTTATTTATTTATTTATTTTTATGAATGTGAACAGATATTGACTGGAAACTTTGTTTCCTTTTTATAAAGATGTTTTGCTTTTAATGATTAGGCTACATTGGACAAGAAGAGCTTCATATGATACCATAAATTCAAATCGTTTTTACATAGATATAACTCTGTAACATAAATTCAAATCGCACGGGCCAGACCTTAATATACATGATTGTCGTGAGGAGAAGTTATTCAACATTTTCCCTTCTATTGTGAACCACTAAAACCTGGGTGTTGTTCTTTTTTTTTTTCCTCTCTCTAAAACCTGGATATGTTTATTGTTTATATATTGAAATTAAGCTAAAAATCTTGTAACTTAACTAATACATTTTGGTGTTTTCAATAGAGATGCTTATTGTTCAAATTCCCCCTCCCTTTTTAATTATTGAATTATAAAAAATAAATAAAATTAAGAAATTTTGGTTAGGTTCAACATACCCCCTCTTCCCTCCAAATAAAATCAACTTCTCTATGAGAAATCATGATGTTGCGGGAGGAGGGGGTACCTAAAGAGGTGATATAGATATGTGATTAAAAGTGTTTTCATGAGCAATGGTATGACAAAGCCTTAGTTAAATTACCGATTAAACTTTTGGAATATGGTAAATTTAATCATTTAACCAATATTTCTAATACTCCCACTTACGTGTGAGCTGAAACTACATTTTAATAGGTGAGGATTAACACGTGGGAATTTAAATGAGAAGTAGAGTGGAGGAGACAGATATTGTGAGAATTTAAATGAGTCGTAGAGTGGAGGAGACAGTGATCGAACTCAGGATCTCATGCTTGGATATCATGTTACCGATTATCCCAAAACTTTTGGGATATAGTAAATTTAATTACTTAACCAATAATTCTAACAAACTTCAAGCTTGAATTGAGGGCTCTCAAAGATGAGTACTACTTGCCTAGAAATTGAACTTGACTCTCTGACCACTATTGATATTATTCAACCAAGCAAGATCGTTAATACTTTTTTGAGACTTATTATAGATGAGTGTATGTGTCTAATAGGAATGTGAATAAAGCAGGCTTAATCATTTCTAAAGAAAGGCTAATGGATGCACGGATGTCCTTTCTAATGTTGTGTGTACAAGTGTTAGTAAAGTTTCACATTAAATAATGATGAAGAGAATGAGTGGATAATAATATAACATAGCTGAGCTCATTCACATTGAGATTAGGTCTTTTAGGTTAAAGTGTATCTCAATGTTTTATGTTAACTACTTAAGGAGTCTTTCTAAGGTATTTATCTTATATTGCACACACAAGGCTAATGTTGTGTATTTTGAAAAGCATGTAAATAGAAAAAAAAAAAAAAGCAAATTTTTATGCTAAAATGTACATGAATTTTTGGTCCACAACAATAGCTACAAGCAAATCAAAGCCCAAATGGGCCTTTAGGTATCTCAATAAGAATGGTCTTGTTGCCCACTTGGGAGGTCACAAGCCTATAGAGTGTCCAAGACGTTGAAAAAACCCTATTTAATGTGACAGACCGCTACATAGAGGGTAACATAGCTATTTAATAATTTAATTGTCATATGTCATATGATATTGAAAATTTTCATTATTGTGTTTAAAAAAAATAAAGCCAATCAACTAAACAAGATAGATTTAACACTAACAAGACTTAATTACCTAAACCTTCCGTCCAAATTTGTGTTCTTCTTTTGATTTGTTTCAGATGTTATTATGTTGATGGTATATTGCTCATTAATTGATTGTAATGTGATATGATTTTTTATTTATTTAATTTTTTAAAATAAAATTTAATTGCCAGAGGTTATTAACACATAAACTAGCACATCATTTTGTTAAAAACTTGTAATAGAAGGAGATGGTATCCCTGGCAGTAGTCTTTGAAAACACTAATTCATTCTTATGATCCAATATGAACAATGACAATGAGGAGTCCATGAAAGGTAGATCAAATAGGTCATTGTTCTAAAATTATTGCTGACAATGTAAATAACTATTCATGCATAACAAAAATTCATATATTACAACTCATAATTAAAACTATTAACCACAACAAAACGTGTATACTTTAGGTTCAACATATTGCCTTACTGTCGGTCCAAAAGACTAAATCATTACCCAATATTGTGCTAAATCACGGCTTACAGTAGAACAAGGTAAAGACTTTGAAATACATAGATTTTCCAAGTCAAACACGTAAAGAAGTCTCTGGCAGTACATCGTAAAGTAGATTGAGTTTGTTTTAATTCCCAACTCTGTTGCCAAAGAATACATGCAACCAGTCCTATTATGCTCACTTAAGAAAATAGTTCGATCTCCTATGCTCTTCACTTTCACCCACCTCTTCTCTTCAAAATCCATTCGGAAGACAAAGAATCCATAGACCTCTTCCATGCGAAATCCAAAAAACATCATGTGAACTAGAAATAGTTCCCCACAAGATTCAACAAAAAAAGCTTTAAATCTTGGAAGGTCCAATGGTGATGGCCAAGGAAGTTCCTCCATTATAAGTCGGGTAAACTGGACTGTTCGACCTACAACTTCAGCTGTATACAAAGTATATCTTGATGCCAAACAATAGATTGTTTTTCCAACCATTGCAAAGTCCTCTAGATCAACATCTTCAGCAAATATAACAACTTGTTTGTTAAATTCAAAGTCACCCTTCTGGCAAACCAAAAGAGAGTTTTCCAAACTATTGAAGAACAAGATATGACATTCAGGATCACTTGGAGACGATGATAGAATGCAGCCTCTGTAATCAATGGATTCCAATGATGGGAGCTGAGCCTTTTCTAAAGAGATGGGATTCCAAAGATAACAATCCATTGAATCAGGATCAACCAAAACCAACCATCCATGAGAACAAGCATATATTATTTTGTTGCACATCTCAGGAATATTTTTTGTCTGATAATGATTTTTTGATACGTCAAAGAAAGTTTGCCTCTGTCCTTGCTTACCATTAAGGATTACAAGCCAAGGATACAATCGAGAAGCTGTGACAGGATAGGAATGCATATTTTGTTTCTCTACTTTTGCTACTTCCATTTTGTTTGTGCTGTCAGCAATTAAAATCACATTTAGTATATGAGATACAAAATATAATAAACCACATTAATTTAGTATATGGGATACAAAATATAAATTAACTAGGCCACTACAGTCACATTACAAAGCACAACTAAAGTTTGGTACCTCGTAGTTTCTAATGACTTATTTGTTAAATGTGAGACAAAAAGATAAAATTTAAAATAACACAAAAAAAAAAAAAAACCTAGAACTTCGGCCACCAATGTCAATCAAACCCAAAAATCAAGAGAGTAAGGATCCCAAATAATTGCAAATATGAAAAGGGAATATGTTAAAGTTAAAGGAGAAAAAAAATTGTAAAGAGAGCGGAAGCAAGAAAAAGAGAGAGATAACACAAAAAATACATAAGGCCCAACAACTTAAGACGGTGTAAAACCCTAGACGGTTATATTGCTTATATATAATGAAGTACATAAAACATAAAAACCTAACGGTGTTTAAATGGAACAAATGTTTATTAAAAGCACCGATTATGGAGGCAGAAAGTATTGTTAAGTAAGATTTGTTCTAGCCAGAACACAAAATCAGTGTGCTAGATATCAATCTAAGGCATGATTAGAATCAGGTATCATAAATCAAATTCAATATATATATTTTTGGAACCAAAATAAGCAAAAAGAGATGATAAGTGTTAAAGAACATAAATTCATTAGAGTTCAAAGCAAATACAAAAATAGATCAAAACCTGGATCCAAGGGAAGTCCTTGAACGAGGAAGAGCAAACTCAGGAAGATGCACTACTTGATTGGCGTTTGCCTTTTGTGGTTTTTCTCTTATTTGGTGGTGGAATAGTTTTAAATTGAAGAAACTTTGTATTCCTAGTCCAAGTGCAATTCGTATTACTATTATTCAAAGGAAAGCCACCGCCTGTTCTAACTTCTAAGTGCATTAGGAGTCTAAACAGAGAACTAATAAGTTCAAGTGCATTACTAGGAGTCTTACTATTTTTCCTTGTCCTTGTGGGACAAGGAAAGCCACCGCCTGAATAGAACTAAGTTCCAAGTGCATTAGGAGTCTAAATAAATAGCTTATAAAAGCCGAATAGTGCATTAGAAGTCTCAGGTTGACGACAGAAACAATTCCTTTAATAAGGAAAAGCAATCGATTTTTGGTGGTGATGATGTTTCTGAGCCAAGAAGCTTGAAAGCAATCAAGGTATCATCGACTTTTTATCTGTTTTTTTTTTATTTTTTAACGAAATCAAGGTATCATGTACAACTTTTATTATCTAGTTTCTATTGAGATTTCAATTCTCAATATTGAAGTAAGGTTTTGTATTTTGAGAATTCTAATTGATGTACCTCACTCTAGGACCACACTTTTAATAGGAGGACTTGTTTTTAAACTTGCCTTTGCCTTCTTTTTTTTTTTTTTTTTTTTGTCAAAATATTTTGTGTTCAAATTATTTTTATTTGAGAAACTCTTTACTTTGTGATAGTATATGAATTCGTTTTCTATAATTGTACTTTCAATTGAGAAACCTTTACAAGGGTGATATTGTTTCTCTATCCAATATATAGCCTTTACGTAAAGAAGGAAGAAATCGGCGGGAGTGGAACTGCACATGGCCAAACAAATTGTTAGATATTCTACCGAAGATCAAGAAAATAAAAAGGGATTACATAGATCCTGGTCTCATCTTCCACCTGAGCTTCTATGTTTAGTTTCCTCATATCTTTTAGCTGGGGACTTTACAACCTTTCGTGTTATATGCAAATCATGGCGATCAAGCACTTCTCTTCCTCGACCAGCGGTCTCAACCTTAACTGATTCCCCATGGTCTCTATCTCCATGTTTAATGTCCGTTGGCTCGCATAAATGCACATTCTTTCACCCTGCGTACCAAAAGCACGATGCATGTGAGATCGACATTCCAGAATTATTGGATGCACGTATTCGCTTCTCAAAGTATGGTTGGTTGCTCTTGACTGGATTTGGTTATGACAATTTTAGTGCCTTTTTCTTCAATCCTTTCACAAAGGAAAAAGTAGAACTCCCTAACTACACAGATAGAGAAGCATTCAGTACCATGAGTTTTTCTTCTCCGCCTACTTCTTCTGACTGTTTTGTTATTGGAATTTGTGGGTGGGATGATTTTGGCTTCATTAGACGTGGAGAAAAACATTGGACTTCCCATACAATTATTAAAAGGCCAGAATTTACACCATCATCATATTGCAATCCAATCTTACACAAAGGATTGTGCTATTGTTTGGGCGAGAATGGAGGATTAGGAGTATTTGATCCAAACGACAACCCAAGTAACTGGATTATTTATCATAATGATAAAATTCCCCTTATTCAAGAAAAGCTTGATTCAGTTCATCGAAGTTACTTGGTGGAAGGTGATGAAGGGAAGCTTTTAGCAATATTCATGGTTGAGGAGGGTGACACTAAGACACCAATTCATGTTTTTGAACTACCTAAGTTACAAGTAAATAAAACCATGATGAAACCTCGCAAGATTGTCTGTCGTATTGTGAGAAGTTTGGGAAATAGAATCCTATATATCAGTCTCGGAGGGTCTTTCTTAGAACCTGTTGTGCCAAGAGGATTGGGTAACAGGATTTACTTGCCAATTTTCAAGGACAAGAAAAACATTTTCTACTCTCTCAATACTGGCAAGTATCATTTCATATTCGATGATTATTCTGCCAAAAACATTCATAATGTAGAGGAACCGAGAAATTGCTGTTGGATTCAGGGCGGGCCAAAACTGACTTTAAACAAAGACTTTGAATGGTGATTAAGAGACTTCCTCTCTCTTGCGCTAGAGATTTATAATTGATTATAGAGAATTAATAGACTGAAATGTACAAGTGTTGCTTTTCTTTTTTCCTTCCATGTTGTTTTAACCCAAGTTCTTTTAGTTATCGAAATGATTTCTCTTATTTGGAGTTTTGGACAAAATCTATTGTGATTACTGTTAAGGTGTTGACTTTTGATTTTATCAATATATTCTTAAAGTGATATTTCTTGCCTGGATAAAAATGTGTTTTGTACCGACTTTGTACAAATTATTAAACTTTACAGAAAATTCATCACCCAAAAAAAAAAAAAACATTTGACAGATTAGATTTTGATAACAAAACCAGACTTTTGAATGTTAATTTTATGTAACTGTGCAATAAGCAGTGAATACTTACTTCTTATGACCACAACTCAATTTAACACACAAACTTCTGTATACAAGGACTTGAATTTGTGAAAAAACTATTGAAAATGAAGATTAAAATAACGAGTCATTTGTTGGGTGTTGATCTACAAAGTCGGTAAAAATAAAATACAATGCCAATCATATCTTTCAGCTAGATCGGTTGGTCAGGCAAAATCTTATCATTCTCGAAGCTTGAGTCCTTTTTTATCTCCGTTGGAAGTTGAGGAACTTGATGCCAAAGACAAAGACAGAAGAAAAGGAGGACAAAGCCAATGCGGGCCACAACAACAGCTCCAAGGAAGTCATATTCAAAGCCATAACGGACTTTAGGTAATATTTTACTGTTAGATAACCTTGTCCAGGTACCTCAATTGGAGTAGTCTGTTCTCCCACTTGACAGGTCACAAGCCCATAGTGTCCAAGACACTGGAGAACACCAGTAATACCACCTCCACCATATTGGAATTATCTGCACATGTCAACCATTAGAATTTAGAAATTCAATTTTATTTTAATATAATGGACTTGAAAATTGTATCATAATCTACTTTCTTTTATGCAAATTTGTATTATAATCTTGAATGGTGAATTTTGTATCGGGAGAACATCTCTTTCATTTAAATCCCCTCATTCCCTCTAATTTTGTAGTCAGATTTGTGACACATTATTTATTTGATTTGTGTGGTTTTCTTGGGGATTTTTTAGCCACATATCTCTCATCTAGCTAAAAAATTTAATTTGGGGATTTACATGGGACAGGATCCTTTACTATATTGGTAGCACAATCACATAAATATTACTAAACAATACTTTTTCCTACCATGTGGAATGTATGCATAAGACATGATTTCCCATTGCTTTTGAATAAGCTGTTTTTGTTTATATAAATGTTCAATGCTAAAAATGATTCATAGAAGTATTAAGATCCTCTCCATTTGAAAATGCTTTAGGCAATTTCAATGCATGCTTTATCTTAATCAATAATGTATTGCTGAAGCTATTGGAATAATAAATAAAAAAATGTATTCATTTGACTCCCACAAGGTTTCCCAACACCCCATCAAGATGTGCAAATCATCATTCAGCCCCTGATGGAAACTTAAGTTCATTAAGGTCTTCTACACTCTGTTAATTGTGACATAAGTGAAGCCAGGATTTGACCCCCTACAGGGCAAAACTTATCTGACCAACACTCACATGCACGTTTAATATTAGAATTTAAATCACTTTAGAAAATGCTTCTGTGTACTATACTCCTTAGGAGGATATATCATACTATATTCTGTGTTATTGTTTAGATATTACTTACCGGCCTTGGGATGAGAAAACCAGAGAAGAGGTTCTAGAAGCATAGGAAGAAGGACATAACAATGGCAGCAATTTGGGGGCCAGGAGTCAGAGCGACAACCATCATCCCATACAATGTGAAGTACATAAAGCACATCAAGATAAACATGTAAAACCACAAGAACTTTTCAAGTCACCAATGGAACCCAATCATTGAGTAAAGGATAAGAGTGTAGGCAAAAGTTTGGATAAGATATAAATGCAAATTATTTTTTATGCAAGTCAGAGTATTATTATTTTTTTTTCTCTCATTTATTTCTTTACCTGAGCAAGTGCATAAGGCAAGGCTGAATACATTCCCGCTGCTCTGTCGCAGTAGAAAACTGTCCTTTCAATTGCCACAACAGATTGCACTGTAGCAGTGTTGGTGCTTCCAAGGAAAAGAAGAGCAGCATACATAGCCCCCAGCAGATTCAGCAGGTCTTGTTCCTTTTGCCTATTGACATGATAATTTCACCATTAAACAAGCACAGAAATAGTATACTTAATTATAGGTCAATGGTATGATTTTCCAACTAAAAGGAAGTATATATAAATAAATATATATATATATATATATGTATATTATTGCTTGTGTAACTATGCAGAATTCTACAACAAGACTAGCTAAGCTCAAGTTAATAACTTTCTTGGACCATAATCTTTCCTAAGTGCATGCTTAAAATCATATAATATAAATGTGTTGTTTAACTAATCATACACTATGGGTTAATGATGCTGTGCTAGTGGACTACAATTTACTGTAAGAGTCATAACAATAACCTGGTAGTTGAATAAAATTATCTGGATAAAGATAGGAAAATTAGACTTATAAGACTTACGTCTTATCTCCTTTTTTCCAGAAAATTAGTCCAAATATAACACCAATGACTATTGTCATGAGGAACTGGATGGCATTGTATCGTGGGTTTCTCCAATAAGACCAATATTGCTTCCAAAAGCAGGCTTTACTTTGAGTGACAAATGATTGGGAATATTTGGTGGGGAAGTAAAGGTCCTTTGATCCTGGCGCTAGTGTGCTTAGCTCTTTGATGAGTTCTTGATTCCTCCTGTAGAAGGAATCAATGTAGAAAAACTTAGTATAGTTGAAAAGGAATTTGAAAATTGTAAGAGGACATAAGGGGCTAGAATTTTTTGAGAATATCTAATGTTCTCCTTACTTGAACAGTTCAGAATTGGCATAAATTTCTGCAAAATCCACATCAAGTTGACCCTCAACTACTGGAGAACTGATTTCTAGCATCCATGTTGCAGGATTATATCCATCTTTGATCTTAACAACATTTGGGATAGCCTGCAATTGTCATAGATTAGTTTGTTACTAAAATTCCTAACAGTTACCTCATTGATATCCTGCAGTGGCCATACAGATTAGTTTGTGATAAAAACTTCAGAGTTACTGCTATAAATTGCTAATGATTCTCCAAGAATTGAGGAAAAAAAAAAGTTCTAGTCACCTCAAAGTATTCTATGAGCTTGTGAGAATGGTGACCAAGGGGTCCAGCAAAAATGACTTGTCCACCTCTCTTCATCAGCAGCAGCTGTGGACAATTTGATATATTTAGAAGTGTCATGTCGCTATAGGACAGTTAGACACACAGGTCTCAAATGCAAAAATGATGATATTGATCTATCCCATATACCTCATCGAAAGCTTCAAAAATGTCTATGCTTGGCTGGTGAATTGTGCAGACAATAGTTCTCCCCGTGTCCATTGTTTCTCACTGTACGCATTACAATTGCTGCAGCTCTAGCATCAAGGCCTGATGTCGGCTCATCCATGAATATGATGGAGGGATTAGCAACAAATTCTACAGCTATTGTGAGTCTCTTTCTCTGTTCAGTTGACAGGCCATCTACTCCTGGAAGACCAACTATAGAATTCCTCAATGGATTTAGCTCAACTAAGTCCATGACTTCCTCAACAAACATCTATAGCACAAAAAGTGAAACTATGTTCAGTAATACCATTGGAAAAACTTTTAGTTCCTAGACATATATGGTGAATGGAAAATTGGAAGCTACATATTATGAGTTATATATATATATATATATATACTATTAATAGACAATCGTTCATGTCAAGAAACAAAGTTTGGATGGGTTAAGAAACTCCAATTTTGTCTTGACACCAAAATATTGTAAGCTGAATTTAGATAAAGAAAATTGAAATAAATCTAAATGGCAGAAATGAATCATGAAAATGACTCCAAGTTGTACAAATAATGATTTTGTGAAGTTGTTTTCTACCCACATGATCTATAAATATATGGCACATAAGATGTTGTCTAATTATTTTGGGCTAATTAACTTGTGGAATTAGAATATTGTGGCCTGAGGCACAAGTTTGTATTTTTTTTCTTAGGAAGGATAAATAACCTATTAAATTGAAAGAAAAAAATAGAATAAGCTCATATAGAAATGACTAGCTTGGAAAATTAAATTAGATTTTGGACAAAAAAACATGCCTTTCGAGTTTCTTGCTTAACTTCCTTAGCAAGACGCAGCCAGGCAGAGTAAACGAGATTCATAGACAGTAACATTGGGTGAATGGATATCATTCTGTTCACAATAACACTAACCCGAGCAAAAGTTGCTTGGTTCTTCAGGTAACCAGATATGCTGATACTTCCTTCAATGTACCCGCCAGTTTTTCTTCCTGTTAGAACATCCATCAATATGGTCTTTCCAGCACCACTTACACCAACCAATGCTATTAAAATACCAGGCCTGAAAGCACCACTAACATCTCGTAACAATTGGAGACGACTTTCTTCAATTCCTTCACTCTTTCAATTCCTGATGAAGAAACTAGTGTTCAGCATCTAGATTTCAAAAACTCAAAGGTTTAAACTTTTGAATTGGAAAGTATTTCAAGATGTTAGCTTCATGTGACACAAAATATTATGAGCCTAATTATTATGACAACCTCACTATAGAGTTGTTCGATCTTATGTAGCATTGAAATATCTTGACAACTTAAGTTGATGAGCACTCTAGGAAGAATGATTAGAAGGTATAAATGATCAGTATTTTGGGTAAATAAACCTTTTATAATGACTATTTATGGAATTAGCTTCTCTTTTTTCATTTTCTTCCAACTGTAAAGCAACTCTGCAAAATGGAAAGAGATAAATGAGAAATAGGACTTAAGGTTGGCATATTGACATAGTAATTTACATGATTAAATGCAAGTGACAAGGGCTGGAATGACAACACCATTCCTCTTCTAGTAGGTGCATTCTCTGCTGCACTACGAATTGAGTTGTCTAGAGTAGGGATGGAGCCAGGACTTAGAGTTAGGGGGTGGCTTTGCTGCTAGCTTTATGCGGCAGCTCCGACCTTTGAATCTACTGCTTTACTACTAAGGATTTTTGTTTAAAATTTTTTAAATGGCCAAGTTGTTTGTTTTGGGTAAAATAAATTGATTGGGCTTAATTTTTATAGTTTTATTATTGATAATTTTTATTTTTGGGCTAATTTTTTTAGGCTTGTATATTTTGTTTTAGATTTAATCTATTAATTTTTTAATTTTTTTTAAAGGTGAAAAATGCTAAAACTACAAAAATTTTACAAATTATTAACGTGGTGAGTAATTATTAATAAGTAAAAAATAACATAAGTGTACGAACTAATAAAAAATTTGCTACTTTAATAGTTTGTATAAACGTTGTAAAAATGTTTGTGGCTATGACATTACTCTCAAAAGAATTGATAGCATTATTAAGTATGGCAAAGTGTAATTTTATTGAACAAAATTGCTAAAATTAGTACCTATTAATATAGTAATATTTATATAAAAAAAAAATTTTAGGGGGACCATTTTCCTCCCTAGTCCAATAACAGCTCCGTCCATGGTCTGGAGTGTTCTTCATTGCATCAATGCCTGTACTCATTCACATGTTATCATTATTAATAGCAGGCACCATTTATTTCCTTAAAGCAACTATATAGATGATTTCATAAAGAAATAGAACTGCAAATTATGGAACCTTGAAATGATGGAGTGGTTGAAGATGTACTCATTTCTATGCCCCTCATCTGAAGCTGTCCATCCGAGGACTGCTTTCCACTCTTTTTATTATCATCCTCTCCAACAATAACGGATTTAGAATCACCTAAAGCTGCGTTTGATTTTCAAAGCAATGTCAGCTCAAAAATCTTATTTCAGTAATTGAACTGAAGATTAGTATGGTAAATGATTGCTTACGATTTAGAAATGTGAGTGCTATGATAAAACAGATGTTAAAAAGCACAGAAAACCCAAGGAGTGCCCCAACACAAAACCAGTACCAATAGTCTTCCTTAAACATGCCCCTATTCCTAAGAAGAACCTTTCCGACGGTGGGTTCAGGAATACTTGGGTCAGGATTGGGTTGTAAAAAGGAAAAAGTGAAGACAATTAAATGAAGATATTTTAAAGGAACAAAATGACGGTTTGCAAGTTTGCTTGAAGATCTTGCTGCACTCCATCTTTTGTCAAGAAATTCATTGATGGCTATGGCATTCTGTCCATACATCAAGGGAGAAATGTAGTAGCCCCATATCATCCATGGTGCAATGTCATCTAAACAAGGAGAGGGAATTAGGTGTTTTCATCCATGGTGCAATACCATTACATGACGAGCTGATCCATATCTACAGAATCGTCTATGTAGAAAATCTAGTAGAATTTATAATTAACTTAAAAACATAAATTACTAACCTCTGACAACAATGAACCCACCAAGGACAAAAACCAATAACAATGTAAAGGTAACAAGTGTGACAGAACTTGAACTCTTCCTAGTACTCCAATAAACCGAAAGAGAGATAGGGCCATTTGATGGACGCTAAAGAATGCCAATAATTGGCGGAAAAACCTAATAGAATTCAAGATGTGTTAATAACAAACATCATAAATTCACATAGCTCATAGAAGGAAAATAAGTGACATAACAAGAAATTATATGTGCATGAAGTTTATTCATCTATCTGAAAGAACATAAGTGTAAGCACATACCTACTAGGTGCAGGAGCAAACCCATATGTTAGGCAGGTCCATATTCCTGACTCCATCAGTGAGAGGGGAATCCTAAGGAGGCAAATTGTTAAGCCAAAAGCCCATGCTGGATGGAACAAGAAATCCCGCTGCTTAAAAAATACAAGAAGCCTAAACATAGTTAATGAAAGTTCTGCCATTCCATTGAACATGGCACTAATGAGATTAAAGAACAATGCACCATAATATTTCCCTCCATCTTCTATTTGACCATGCTTCATTTCGGTTCTTAAGAACACTGTCATGGTAATAATTGACATTATGGTAATCTGGGTTGTCTTGAATATATATATAAAAGAGTTGCGCTTCATCAATAGCCACTTTCTTGCAAAGCATGCCTTGAAGATTTCCCAATTAGAAATTCCATACTTCTTTTTTACTAATGCTGCAGGATGGGCTTTAGATCTATCATATGGAATTCCAAGCTCTTCAGAAAGTTTCTGGCCAATGTGATAATTATGAAAGTGGGCTACAAACACAGGAACACTGGTATATCAGTAAGGTTCATTCTTTTTGCACCAATACTGCTCCTGATCCTTTTTGGAAGTAACCTCTTGCAAAAAGTCTGCAACTCCTTTCATTTCAGGGCACTTGAAGCCCACATTTTCAAAAAATTCAAGTACATTCTCACGTGGACCTTGGTAGACAATCTGACCCTTTGAAAGTTTAATAATGTCATCAAAAAGATAAAAGGTTTCAGGCGCAGGTTGCAGAAGAGAAATTATCATTGTCACATCCATTATATGAACCATCTGCCTCATGAACTTGACTATCTGGAAAGTGGTTGAACTGTCCAGGCCAGTTGATATTTCATCCATGAAAAGAGCTTTTGCTGGTCCAACCAGCATCTCTCCTGGATTAAGTATAATCATTCCTATTAAACTTGTAAAGTCCAAAAATTGTTCTAAAAAAGACACCGCCACTGAACTTTTATATGTAGTCCTTTTTTCCTATTTTTACATACCTATAGTAACACGCTTCTTTTGTCAGCCGGATATGCCTCTTGTCATCTCATCACCCGCCATAATGTCAGCACAAATATCCAATCCAAGAGTCTGTTATGCATACTTTGAAAAGTTAGACAAGAAAATTTGTCTAATAAATGCAAGGTCAATTACCATCAAGACATAATGTCAACATACCTTGAGAACATAGTCCGTAACAAGACTTGTTTCTTGGCCTGCCATTGCTGTGGCTTTCATGAATGCATCTATTTCAGGATCTGGTATTATTCATGCTTCACTTTCTCGTCTTAACAATTCTGCCAACAGTTCATAAGCTGCTCCAACTCCCAAACAACGTCCTGAAAAGTCCAACGTCTCTCTGACTGTCATTTCCCCATGATGAAGATCATGTTGGCTAATGTATGAACAAGTTCTCTGAGGAACAAATTCTGATCATGACCACAGTAACTGACTCTCCCTGATTCCTGTTTCGTAGAAGTTGTTAATGAAAAAGTTAGAATAGCACAACATAAGAATGGTCATCATTACTAGAAGTGCCAAGAATTCAGCAATTATTTTTGGAAGTCATTGTGAAATAGCTGGCAAATCTATCATATTTCATATTAAGAAACATTTTCAGGAATACCTCAAAGAAGGCAGACATAAAGGACAAGCAAACAAGACTTAATGAACATTTTATAAACTAAAATTTCCAGCATTCCCTGCTCATTGCGCTATTCAAAAAGAATTTAGCAAAACCATCGAGTTTTTATTTTATTATTTTTTTCTTACATACAACAAAGCCATAGACATTGTCCTAGTGAGAGAGAGCAGGAAATGACACACACCTTGAGATCCTTGTCCCTATTCCCAGCAAGTATCTGCAGCAATGTTGTTTTCCCTGATCTCGGAGGTCTCAGAAGCAGTGCATTCTGGAGAAAAACCATCAAATTAATCAATAAAACATATACAAGAAATTCAAAAGGTAAATAATGTATATAAAATAGCCTTGGCACTGCACATGAGAAGCAAAACTAAATAGTTAATTCTAATTCTCAAAGAAAAAAAAATAAAAAAGGTCTTTCTGTTACATATTGTTTCATCAAATAGGTCAGGGAGACAAACTACATCATAAGTTTTACAACAATCCAATACCTTGATGGCTTCACTATTCCACTCACGTCACATAGAATCTTGACAGCCCTTTTCTTCGATGGCAAAAGCTTGATTAACCCAAGAACCGCCTAAATGATCACAACAAAACATTTATCAGTACATATACCAATCTGTAAAACAAAGAGAAGTAACATTTCTACTATGATGCTTCGATGACAAAATTTTTTACTTTCTCAGTGATGCATTGACAACTTGACCGAATTTATATTTCATTCTCAGACTATCACTGTCAATATGTACATAAAAAATCTAAAATTAAAATCTACTTGGAATTTTCATTCTGACATACTTGAAAAAAAAAAAAAAAAAAGATCACCTCATTTAGATAAGTAGAGTGTTTCGGCCACTATCTTTGAAATTGAGTCATAACATTGATGGGGGCTTCTTTTTCTCAATAGCATGAGCTTTTATCACTCAGCAAGACTAACCCATAAAACAAAGTGCTGGACTGAAGCAAATCTTATTATAATCTTAGAGGTTAGAGAGGGCTTTGACTAAATAGTTACAGTATGCATAATCTCCAGAGTCATAGATAATTCAATAAAATTTTAATTATATAAATCCCTAAACCCTTTAATTTACAAAAGCAATGCAAGCTGAAAAGTATAAGAAAAAAAGAAAAAAAAAAAGATATAAAGCATAAGTTTGAGGAATGGCCTTTTGCATATACATTTTGAACATGGCTTGCAAAAGATTGGGGTTAAATGTCCTTCTATTTCTCTACACCAAGGTTATATTGTCCTACTATATTGAAAAATGTACACCTTCCTTGCATTCCTCAGGTGCCTCATTTAAATCCAATAGATATGTAAATGCAAATCAACACATATTGAAGATTAAAGCCCACATTAGCTCTAAAGCTTGGATATTTAGCTCTCAAAGATTAGTTCTTATACTCCTATAATTATATTGAAAAGGCTAACTATATACTAAGTCTTTATCCTCTTTAAGTATGGAATTTCTTATCAATCTAACAAAGAATAGGACCCTCCTTTAGGCCTTGAAGAAATACAGTAGGGAGTATGAATAGCTGCAAAATAACATAATTAAGTCCACCTTCAAAATAATATAATTCTTTCCTCTTTCCGTTTCAAAAAGATCTAAAATTCCAATATGCATAATCTGGTTCTTCTTCCAACCCCAAAAAACCATAAACACCACTCCATACCTAATCCCTACCAGTTTTCCCTCACCATACCCAATTCTATGCATATTTAATATCACGAAACCTAATTAGAATTCCCAAAAACAAATCTGATTTCCCTAAACCCAAAACTTTTGCAACAAATTTCAGATTGCATTTGTAGAAGCCTCAGCCTTTAAGGTAATCTTATAGATCTACTAACAATCTCAAATTTAATGACCAATGATATTATTTTGCTGAGTTTCACATATATGGAAAATGATGCAAAAGATTTGACGTGGCTGTATAAGACTATACACAATTTAGGTAGAAATCAAATGCTCTAAGTTATTGAACTTACAATTTCTTGAATCTATATAAGACTATAATTTCTTGAATCTAAAATATTGTACGCAATTTAGGTAGAAATCAAATGCTTTGTCAATGCCGACATAATTATGTAGGAATAAAAGTTCTTGACTTCAAGAACTAAGAATCAAAAGATAATCCGCTTGACTGTATAAGACTATAATTTCTTGAATCTAAAATATTGTACGCAATTTAGGTAGAAATCAAATTCTTTGTCAATGCAACCATAATTATGTAGGAATAAAAGGCCTTGACTTTAAGAACTAAGAATCAAAAGGTAATCCATCTAGTGGACATTCATTACTATCAATTCATATAAACATTGTCTGTAAGTATTGAATCTATTGATGTATATGACAGATCTCCAATTAAAAACCACAGCAATCAAAACAATCATCCACACCACAACACAAAGTACTGAAGCAAAAAGACAAAGCTCCAATTAAAACCCCCAGCATTCAAAATTTCAGCATAACAATCATCCATACCACAACACGAAAGAGGTAGTAACAAAATATAAAAAGGGAAACAAAAAGCATCAAGCAAAAGAATGGAGCACAAGAACAACTGGAATTTAGAGATACCTCAATTGAATCCTCCAAGTTTTGTCAGTATTTATATAGGCTGCAGAGAGGAAGACAGGAAGGAAGGAAGTCAAATAGGCGGTTGTTACTGTGAAATCATAGAGCAAGAAGGTGGGGAGATTTTCATGGCTTCAAATCGTATCAGATTCTTTCCCCTTTACAGTGAAACGATGTGAAATTGTAGTAGAAGTTCAAACCATCTGTTTGTGCATAACCGTAGAACAAAAAAGTGGGAGAAATTCAAACGGTCTGTTTCCCATTCCCCACGCTGTGTTTCTCACGCAAAACCCTGATTATTCTCTGTACGTTTTTTTTTTTTTTTCCTCTCCCTTTAAGGTTCCCTCCACGTTACAATCTTCAAACACTATCTCCTCAGGTTTCTATTTGGTCACACAAAACCCTGATTATTCTCTATACGTTTTTTTTTTTTCTTCCTTTAAGCTAAAAAGGCTCACATAAACCAACTTCACCATTTTTATTTTTTTATTTTTCCTTTAAGCTGAACTGAAAAAGCTTTGGGTTAGGCTTGATAGTGGAACTAAATAAATAAGATGTGGGCTAGATTAATTATACAAATTTATTATAGGGTGATAATGGAAGTAAATAAATAAGTAGTGAGCTGCATTTATAGGGCTGGAATTTGTAGGGCTAAAAATTGTAAAAACTATTTTAAAATTGAAGGAAAAATTATTATTTTTATTTAAAAAATAACATGGCAGCTGATGTGGCACAATGTGAACAGCAGCATTAAACACTTATTTTTATTTTTTTTCCTTTAAGCTAAACTGAAAAGGCTTTGGGTTGGGCTTGATAGTAGAACTAAATAAATAAGATATGAGCTAGATTAAATTTATTATAGGGTGATAGTGGAAGTAAATAAATAAGCAATGGGTTGCATTTATAGGGCTGAGATTTATAGGGCTGAAAATTGTAAAAACCATTTTAAAATTGAAGGAAAAATTATTATTTTTTATTTAAAAAATGATGTGGCAGCTGATGTGGCGTAATGTGAGAACAGCAGCATTAAACGCTACGTTTCAGCTTTTAGTAATATATAGATATAGATTTGTATGGTTTGTGGACAATAGAAAAGATGTAATTTTTCATGAACAAAAGTCACTAACATTGATCCATCGACAAAATAAAAGTAATTTAAAGAAAATTGAATAAGTACGCACGTACCCACTAACCAAAATCAACCAAAGAAAGGGAAAACTAGTTTGCTAATGGCAGAAAGTAAGAAACTTACTAATGACTTTGTCTTGGAGGCAGACCTTGGCTGCTCAATTTGTATGATTCTCATTTTTGTTAGGTAGTCAGCCCAGCATTATATGTGTCTACATGAAGGCCCAATATTGACATTGGGCCCGAGTCTCTCAATCCAGCTGCTACAGAGAGAGAGAGAGAGAAAAGTTATCAAGTTGGACTTGTGTGCAATGTTTGAGCCTACTTCAACTTCACTAAGGGGTATGGCCGAGAATGAAGACTTGTGTGAAACATTATGGCCTATTTCAACTTCACTAAGGGGTACGGCCCAAAATCAATAGTTCATGCAAAAAAAAAAAATTTCTTGCAAAATTATCACTTTTGGTACTTATATTTTGGGATCATTGTCAATTTAGTTTCTATATTTTGGAAACAGTCAAGATTTGATCTTTGTTATTTTCAATTTGCAATCAATTTAGTCCATATCATCAACTCACAAAAAGTTGACTGTAAGTTGAAAATAACAAGGAGTAAATTTCATTGCTATCAAAATGTAAGGACTATCCAATTAAAAAAAAAAAGGGAAAAGAATGCTATTAAAAGATTGCTTGTCTTGACAACTCTTATTATTGATCAAACCCACAAAGTCTTTTCAATTTGAGCTTTTACTAATAATTTATGAATTTTCTAATATTTCATGTCCAGAAATATTGGGTTTTGCTTATTCTTTTTATCTTGTATATCCCTGCTTGCTTCATGTACTTCAATTATCCTTTTTTTTATATAATTACACCAGACTAATTTTAGTTGATTGATGCAATATACTATTCTCTCTCTCAGATTTAAATCTAAATAATAAGATTTTTCCTTGTTTGTTGTCCTGATCATGCTTTTGGCTTCCAAAGCGAGCTAATATATTCAATTTTTATGGTCAACCATTTTCAAAGATTTATTCGTTATATGCATCACTTTCTTGGCTTTACTATATATACCAACTCTAGATATAAGAAATTTTCATAAACTCTTACAAAAAAACTACTATAATTAGTACCGCATTAATAACGTAATATAAATTAGTAACAAATATAAAATATACTTTTTATTTTATATTTAAAAATTGACATACCAATAATTTTTTGGCGGAAATCACATTTTTTTCCTTATATTTTCAGGTAATTCTCACTTTGGTCCCTAGATTTTATTTTTAGCGCTTTTAGTCCCTATCTTGAAAAACACTTCCCGTTTTGGTCTCTGCCGTTATATCAGAGGCGGGAAATACACACGTGACAAACGGCAGAATTAAAAAAATATATATATTAAAAATATATTATTTTATTTTAAAATAAAATAAAATTTTAGTTATCAATAATTTTAAAATAAAAATATTAAAAATTTTAGTTAAAAATAATTGTTCTTCATGTTGTTCCACCAACAACATGGTTTCCCAGAAAATAGAAATTCAAGATTTTATTCTCTTTTATTTCATTTTCTTGGCATCCAAACAAGCAGAAATATATACAAAACCATGATCAAACTCAGATACCCACAATAAAAATTCAAAACAGAACCACAACTTAAACCCAATCTGAGAGAGAGAATCGAAACACCCATAAACCCACTGCCACCAAATTGCCACCCACATCTATAACAACCTGCGTAAACCCACAATGAACCCATCCCTACCAACAACACAGCAACCCCCCACCGCCGCCACCACCATAAATCTGGCATCAATACCCACAACGAAAATTCAAAGCAAAACTAAAACCCACATCCAATTTGAGAGAGAGAACCGGAGAGAGAGAAAGAGAGAATCAGAATGAGAGAAAGAGAATCCACCATCGCCACCGATCCAAACCACCACGACATCACCATCAATCTCCAAATCACCATGCTGTCACTGTCGATCTTCAGTCCATACTGCCGATGTCGATCTCCAGTCCACGCCAATCTGAGAGAGACACCAAATCAGAGAGAGGGGGAGAGAGAAAGGAATACGAGAAATGAAAGAAAGGAGTGATTGTATGATTGAAAGAAGAGAGAGTGATTGTGTTGGAGTATCTTCAGTCCATAGTTGCTAAAAATAATATATATATATATATATATATATATATATATTTTTTTGGGTTTTGTTAGTTGATTGTGTTGGAGATCTGAGTTTAATCATGGTGTTGTATATTTTTTTGCTTGTTTGGATGCTAAGAAAATGAAATAAAAGAGAAAAATCTTGAATTTCTTATTTTTGGGCAACCATGTTCTTGAGGGAAGAACAGGAAGAACAATTATTTTTAACTAAAATTTTTAATATTTTTATTTTAAAATTATTGATAACTAAAATTTTATTTTATTTTAAAATAAAATAAAATATTTTTAATATTTTTTTAATTTTGCCGTTTGCCACGTGTGCATTTTTCGTCTCTGATGTAATGGTAAGGACCAAAACGAGAAACGTTTTTCAGAATAAGGATTAAAAGTGGTAAAAATAAAATTTGGTGACCAAAGTGAAAATCGCCTGAAAATGAAGGGACAAAAATGTGATTTTCGCCTTATTTTTTAAAAAAACTCACTAAACTTAAAAAAACCAAACACACCCTGACCGAACCCATTAATTTGTGGTTGGTGTCTGTCTCCTCTCTGCCTCCGCAGCTGGTTGTCTCAACCTCCAAATCTCCGCTAAGCATTGGTTATGAATCTCAGATATTCACTGTGAAATATCTTCTCCCATTCAATCTATTTTTCTCTTCTTCTTTTTCTTTAAAATAAATCTAGAATATGTTGGTTTTACTTGCTTTTAAGTATTGAAACTTCAAACTTGTCCTATGAAAACTAAAGCAAAAAAATTTTGTGGGTCTGAACATATGTGGTGTATTTTCCTTTTCTCAGTTGCCTTGTTGATGTGTTCTATGACCATATGCCTATATGCCATTTTTCTTTTTTTGATATCATTGAATGGGGAGAGTAAATCTTTTGAGAACCTCAATTGGTTTTGATCTTCTTTCTTATAGTCTAATTATACAGTCATTTTCTAGCTCACTGGGATTAGTGCAGACTTATAGGGTCTATTTGGATTGAGTGGGGAGGGAGAGAGAGTGGAAGAGAGTAGAGTAGAGTTGGCTGAAAATAGGCTAATTTTGGACCAATTCTACTCTACTCCCCCTCCCTCCCTTCAATCCAAATAGACCAATATTTTTTACTGCACAAAGAATTTTATCATGAATGTTTTCTATAGTGTATTGAAGTTGTGTTACTTGTGATAAATGACAGAGCAGTTTTTCTTGTCTTTGGACAATGAACAGTTTTGATAAATGATTCAACATTGTTTTAAGAGGTATAATTGTGTTGCGTTGTGTTAGAACAATGGTTAGATGATTAAATTCCAATTTTTCCAACAGATTAAGCTTTTGGTACAATCTGTTAGAAAGAGAACAAGGCAATAAAGAATGTCAAATGCTTAGCCTTTTCAACTTATCAGATACTAGAACTTATGATTTCAACTTGCCTGAGCTTGTTGGAAGAAAATGATTAGGAATATCTTTTGGATGATTGCCCACTATCGACACTGATTTTCACATTAATCTCTTTCATCCATTGTTTGAACACCTAATTAGTCTTCCACCCAGTGCCGGCTCAAGGCCTAGGCAACTTAGGCCTAGGCCTAAGGCCCCACAACAAATAAAAAATTTCCTTACTAAAAAAAGGCCCCATCTCCCTTAGTAAAAAGCCCAAAATTTTATAAAAATATAACATTTTTTAAATAGTTGATACTTTTTTTTAAGAGCGCTGCTAAAAATACCACAAATTTTATTATAGATTTAACTGACATATCACCAATCACATAAAAAAGTAATTCAAACACAAATAAATTAAGTTGTTGAAATTCATCAATTACAGTCATAATCACATTTATTGTGAATATTTTGTAGTATTTTTAGTATTTTTCTTTTTCATTTTTGATAACTAAAATTTTATTTTATTTTAAAATAAAATAAAATATTTTTAATATTTTTTTAATTCTGCCGTTTGCCACGTATGCATTTTTCGTCTCTGATGTAATGGTAAGGACCAAAACGAGAAACGTTTTTCAGAATAAGAATTAAAAGCGGTAAAAATAAAATTTGGTGACCAAAGTGAAAATCGCCTGAAAATGAAGGGACAAAAATGTGATTTTCGCCTTATTTTTTAAAAAAACTCACTAAACTTCAAAAAAACCAAACACACCCTGACCGAACCCATTAATTTGTGGTTGGTGTCTGTCTCCTCTCTGCCTCCGCAGCTGGTTGTCTCAACCTCCAAATCTCCGCTAAGCATTGGTTATGAATCTCAGATATTCACTGTGAAATATCTTCTCCCATTCAATCTATTTTTCTCTTCTTTTTTTTCTTTAAAATAAATCTAGAATATGTTGATTTTACTTGCTTTTAAGTATTGAAACTTCAAACTTGTCCTATGAAAACTAAAGCAAAAAAATTTTGTGGGTCTGAACATATGTGGTGTATTTTCCTTTTCTCAGTTGCCGTGTTGATGTGTTCTATGACCATATGCCTATATGCCATTTTTCTTTTTCTGATATCATTGAATGGGGAGAGTAAATCTTTTGAGAACCTCAGTTGGTTTTGATCTTCTTTCTTATAGTCTAATTATACAGTCATTTTCTAGCTCACTGGGATTAGTGCAAACTTATAGGGCCTATTTGGATTGAGTGGGGAGGGAGAGAGAGTGGAAGAGAGTAGAGTAGAGTTGGCTGAAAATAGGCTAATTTTGGACCAATTCTACTCTACTCCCCCTCCCTCCCTTCAATCCAAATAGACCAATATTTTTTACTGCACAAAGAATTTTATCATGAATGTTTTCTATAGTGTATTGAAGTTGTGTTACTTGTGATAAATGACACAGCAGTTTTTCTTTTGTCTTTGGACAATGAACAGTTTTGATAAATGATTCAACATTGTTTTAAGAGGTATAATTGTGTTGCGTTGTGTTAAAACAATGGTTAGATGATTAAATTCCAATTTTTCTAACAGATTAAGCTTTTGGTACAATCTGTTAGAAAGAGAACAAGGCAATAAAGAATGTCAAATGCTTAGCCTTTTCAACTTATCAGATACTAGAACTTATGATTTCAACTTGCCTGAGCTTGTTGGAAGAAAATGATTAGGAATATCTTTTGGATGATTGCACACTATCGACACTGATTTTCACATTAATCTCTTTCATCCATTGTTTGAACACCTAATTAGTCTTCCACCTCAACCTACCTTTTGCCGTCAATACACACTTGAAGTTGAGCCTGAACATCTTTGTTGTACATTTGTACGTAAATGTGTTTTGTCGAGGAGTCCGTGAAACTCAGTGACTAATGAAAATGATCATGATTGCATAATCATGGCAATATATGGTGAATATAAAACATTGGCCTTCACTAGACCAGGATATAAAGCTTGGATTGATTTAAAAAGTCCTTCTCTAGTTTATGATGACATTGCATTCTACAAGGGAAAATTTTCTGCCGTAGATTGTCACGGTGAAGTTTTTGTTTGTCGCATTGATGATAACCAAAAGGTAGGAGCTAAAGCTGTTGTGCCACGTCCGAAGGGAACTGAAGATCTTATTAAAAAGTATGTTGTTGAATCATCTGGGAGTCTTTAGTTAGTTTCATGCATACAAGGAGGTCATTTTTATTCTATCGAAGACTACCCTAACTACGAAGAAAATGAATTCAATAATGAAGACTTGGAAGATGAAGATGAAGATGAAGATGAAGATGAGGATGAAGAAGAAGAAGAAGAAAAAGAAGAAGAGATCCATTATGTGGCAACTGGGTTCACAGTTCTCAAGTTAAAAAGGTTTATTCAAGTAGGAAGCAAACATAAATACAAATATGTGAAGGTTTGCAGTTTGGGTGATAGAGCATTGTTCGTGGGTGACAACTCATCTGTGTCTTTTCCAATATCAAGCAATGGATGCTAAGCTCATTGTATCTATTTTCCAGATGACAATACTGAACTTTATGAGGCGACCTTAAATGGCGGAGGGTACGACATGAGTGTATTTAGCATGGAAGATGGGACAATTAATAAGCATTACCTAGACAAATCCTTATCTTACTTTTCTACCCCACTTTGGTATATTTAACCTACATCTATGCAATGCATTTGTTGTTTAAATAAATAATAAAAAAATATATTGTGATAGTGGGTATATTGGTCTTAAGACATGCTTGCATTTTTTGAAGTCAGAAGTTGTAAAATTGCATCTATACAATCGATTTATCGAATATTAGTTTTTCCATTTTAATTGATATTATTCAATTATTTGTTCTTGTAGTAATACTTTTTTTCCATTCTAATTTCTATTTTCTATAGGTTCTCTTCAATTATTTATTTATTTTTTGTAATATGATGACGCATCTAGATCTATGAAGCACGGGTGCGTTTCGGGACTCGGGTGCGGGTGCGGGTGCGGGTGCGGGACTCGGCAATTTTTGAAAAAGTAGGGTGCGGGTGCGGCGAGACTCGGCGATTAAAAAATTATTAAAAATATTTTTATTTATATTTTCTATATATTTTTACTATTAAAATATTCATAAAAAACACATTGTTATGCATTGATTCACAAAACACAAAACAAAGAAAGAAGAAGACAAGAAACACATTACAATGCCTCTGAGGTCAGAATTTCGGCAGCTCCGGTGAGTTTCAAGGCCGATATCGGCCCGTTTCGGCCGTTTCCGGCATATTTCGGCCGTATCGGCCGTATCGGTCTCCGGCCGATACGATCCGATACGGCCGATATTGACCGATTCTAGCCGAATCGAAGCCGATTCTGGCCGAATCGAAGCCGATTCTGGCCGAATCGAGCCTCGTCGGCGCGAATCGAGCCTCGTTGGCTCAAATCTGAGAAAAAAAAAAAAAAAAATAGACCACCGCGAGTCGCCGCGTCCTGCGTTAGGCCGCGTCGGACTCGGCGGACTCGGGTGCGGCACCCTCCCAGCCGCGTTCGTGCTTTCTAGATTTGGAGTTCCACGTCAATTGTAGAAAGTGTGATGTTCTCAATTTTTTACAAAAGAAGCATGTTCTTTTACGAAAGGAAAGGAAATATGCTCACCTCATTTTACATATTAAAAATTGAAATTCTTTCATATGATAACCCGAAATTGTCTCAAAATTTAATTTAAAAAAAAAAAAAAAAAGTTAGGAAAACTAGAAGATGGACCCATCGAATTCTATTACCAGTTTAGAGATTGCATAAGCAAGCACTTCTTAGGAGACTGTTTCTCTTCCTCTGATTCTAATTTTCCTAGTTTTCCATAGTTTGGTGTGCTTTATTTTTGCTTTGATTCTGAAAATCTTGAGCATAAAACTTATTTTTCAAAAGCACACGTGTTTTGCATTCTACATTGGTAGTCATGTTTTCCCTCTGAACTTGTTGATTTTGAGCTGGGATCAAGTCGGGGAACTCTTTCTCATTTGGTGATCAAAATCAATAGCTAGCACCTTATGGGAACTTCACTATACTTTGTAGCCTCTCATTTGACTACAAGTTTTATTTGTCAAGTTCAAAGTAGATTAAAATGCTTGATTTGGAGAATCCATATATTTTGCATGAATCAGACCCCAAGGCAGTGTGAATTAATTGAAGAGTTTGCTAAAGAAGAGCAAGGGGAATATAATTAATAAGTGTGCTACTGCTGGAGTATCCGGGTAACATGTAGACCAGAGATGGCTTCATTGTCTGCATTTGTAGCTTTTATTTTGTGTTTAAGGAGGTTAATTTCACCTTTGAAATCTAATGCAATATTTTCACGTGCATTCTGTGGCATCCTCTACTGTGCATGGGGATCAGATTTTTAAAGACATCTTCAGTCGTAGACATGGCGGTGAAGATGTCAAGGTTTGCTGCCTGTATCAGTTGTTTTTATTCACTAAACAATTTTTTTGTGGGTTTAAAGGCTAAGAAATATAAGGAAGCATGTTTAGGGGTTAGGCCAAAGTGTTGTACATTTTAACTGATAAAAGTTTTCCTTCAAATCTAGTTGAAATTCCAACTCATTTTGTGACTGTTTTATAAGACTGTATATACATGTATATTAAAAAAAATATAATTCATAAAATTATTTAAATAAATCACATATTATTATTATTTTTGAAAACAATCACATGATTATTTACTAAATCATGTAACTAAAATTAAAAGTATTCTTTTTTTTTTCTTTTTTCTTTTTTAAGAAGAGAAATAAAAGTATACATGGAGACAAAACAAAAGACTTTGGCTATACACAGTATTTTGTCTTCGCAGTGGCCTCTTGCTAGCGCATTTTCCACCTGATAAGCTGTCCAGTTTCACTTCCATAAAATGCATAGACACTGTAGTGTAGGGCCTTGGGGAAAAAAAATTTTCTTAATTAGTTGCACAACAATTTCATCATCTATTTTTCTCAAAAAATAAAAAATAAAAAAATCATCATCCACTTTATCATAATTTTTGCCAAGCCTAGTGTAAACATTATCTACATTTGGAGCTTTTCTTTTGTTGCTAATGTACATAGCATGAAGTCAGAACTTAGAATTAAGGGAGCAATTTTAGCAGTGTCGGCTCTATACTATATAAGTAATTGAGGTGGTCGTCTAGAGCGAAGTAAATAAATGGCTCCCAAATTTTAACCAATATGATTATTTTTATTATTGTAATAGTATTAATTAAACACAAATATTAGCCAATAAATAAAATAACATTTTTATACCAAACAAAAAACAAGAAAAAGAAGAGAAGGAAATACTTTATCAACAACATTTTTCACAACAATTTTACAACAAATCTTATGTAACATGTTGTTACAAGCTATTATTGATCATAGCAAAAAAATAATTTCAATGGTGGATTCAAATTAGAATTTAGAACTAGTAACAACTTAACACCTAGGATTTGATGTAGCACTTCTCAAAAAAAAAAAAACAATATACAAAAAAATTCACAACATTTTCATAATTGTTTAGTTAGCAAAGTTTTACTAGTTCTTATATAGGTCCACTACTAACATTACTCTTTTACTTACCATTATGGATCCATATTTGGTGCCAAAATTTTCTTGCAATTAAAATTTCAATTGCTTTGGGATTTGTATTTTGTGGGTTACTTATAAGTGGGAGAAAAAAAAAAAATTAAGATACAGCTTGATAACTTACTACAGGCACAAACTTCAATTTGAGCTGGAATGGACCAAAATAGACTAGAATGGCCCGTAATTTTATTCGAAAGAGAAAGGGGGGTTTCTCATTCTAGTTTGTATTCCGGAAAGGAACCCAGTTGGCTATATGACTAGTCATTTGTGAAGGAATCTGACTCCAAAGCAACATGAATTCAAAGAGCAAGCCAAAGAAGAGCAAGCGGAATATGATTAGCACATCATTTGAGGCAGAGAACATTAAAAATCTTGCATCTAGAATATCCAAGTTGTTATTGTAAATATTGTTTATTATTCTTTACTACTAGAATTGATGTATGCATGTTTGTAAAGTCAGTCTATCATTTTTTAGTATCACATCTTTTTGATTTTAGAAATGATGAACAAGAAATTTACCATTTTGATTCATTGTTTATTACTCTTCGTTTTTACTTGGTTAAAAAATAAATAAATAAATAAAAGCCGGTAACTTAGATGATATAAGAATGTTTAAAAACCTGTCCATTTTTTGTACACGTTTAGTAGGCCGTGGTGAACCTCAATACTTGTAATATCCAATAAACCACATGCATTGGCTAATACTACCATTGATGAGAGAGGAATTTAATTATGATACCAAAACGACCATAATTGGTGCTAAACAACATTTATAGAATTCAAAAATTGTTCACACCATAATTGTAGTATTGTACACAGTATCCTGTCTTTGCTTCGTGGCCTCTTGCTAATGCATTTGCCACCTGATAAGTGGTCCATATTCACTTGCTCCATTAAATATAGAGTACCTGCACCATAAGTTCCACAACGATTTCATCATACACTCAATCATAATTCTTACAAAGCAAATGTCCAGAGTTTGGTTTGCAGAGTACCTGATAAATGGAAACATTATCTGCATTTGTAGCTTTGCTGTTTTTGCTAATGTACACAGTTTGATTTAAGGATGGGATGATGATGATGATGATGATGATGTATTGTAAACATTATCTGCATTTGTAGCCTCCTTTTTCTTTTTTCTTTTTTTTTAAGGATGCTTGCTTGTCCTCAGTGTCATCGAGAATGGGAAATTGTGCATTTATCTGAAATTACACGCGGTCATTAATGTAAATCTGAAACAGATCAAATGAATTGCACTTAAAAAAAAATAAAAAATAAAAAAAAAAGATCATCAATTTAATTGTTTCTCACTTTTCTATGGATTTTTCATAATGACTCTTTGGAAAATACTTTTTTTGTAACTGTGGAGCCTATGGGCCTGATAGCCTCGGCGCATCATGAAACAGGCCCAAGGCCCAGGCCGAGGAGCATAGGCTATTGTTGTTAGGGTAGGGGAAAGTCTCTTTTCCCAATCCACGCCGAGGACAACCTTATCCTCGGCTTGACAAAGGTGATTTTGGGGAAAAGACAAACCCCAAAATAAGCTATCGCTCTCACATTTAATGCACTCAACTAACCCCCCCTGACCGCATTAATAGGGAGGTAACTCCTTGGCAGGATAATGTTGATCAGAGTGAACCACTTGAGTACCGATAAGGCCTCTGATGGGACGGACGACCAGAAAAAAAGGCAAATAGATGATCAACAGATGGAAGGAGGGGATAGGAAAATAAAAACTATAAAAGAAAAGCTAGTAAAGTAAAGGGGGGGGGGGGAAATTATATAGTTCATGGTTTTTCTAAGTATTTAATCCCACTTTTTTTTTTTTTCTGCAGCCTAAGTATAGCTGCAAGTCATGCAAAGGAAGGCGAGTTTTATTTCTTTTTTCATTTTAGCATTTATTTTTAAATTTTTTTTGGCTCTGGTGATTGCATTGCTAAAATTTCGTGCTGTTTTCTTATCCTAGCTTGGTGTAGAATAAATTCCTCTGCTACAAAATCTAATGCATGATCTTATCAATTCAGGCCTTAAAATTTGTATATGGTTTGTTAGGATATGAAATGGATGGGTTTTCAGGCTTTTTGTTTTATAATTACAGGTCTGTTTGCATCAGGTAGCAAATATCAGATTTCGTTTCTTAAGCTTTAAGAAGAAAAGAAAAATAACCGGTTTTATAGGTTTTGTATATGCTAGTTTTTATAGGTGCTTAACTCTCCTCCTTTGCCATTTGCAGGAGTAGATATAATGATGAGACCATAAAGGTGAGTAGAAGTGGTGGAGCAGATTCTGATGGAAATCAACCTGGTGATCTTTTGTCATTAAGCTATGCAGTATGCAGCAATATTGAATAGAACTCGAGTTTCTCAAACTCGAGTTTCAGCCCAAATTCGAGTTTGCCAAACTCGAGTTACAAAAATAGTCTAACTTACAAAATAATTTCATCGGTATGCTGCTTTCCTATATTTTTTCTAAAATCATGCTATCTAGCAAATTTTGCCTCTCACAGGAGATGTAGTCCTCAAGGTTTGTTTAATGCTTGTATATGATTAGTGCTTGTGCAATGGGAAAATTTCATTTATGACATCTGTTTTCTTTGTTGAGTTTTTTTCATTTCATTTGGAATTTACACATGCAACTCATGCGACTTGATTATTGGACAATTTGGACTTGATCCCCACATGGGGTGGTAACTGGGTCAATTAATAATGAGATCTGGTTTGTTTGTTGAGATTCTTTCATGTCCACCCTTTGTTGGGATTGTGAAAACCAGAGCAAAATACCACCTCTCTATCCCTCCATGTCATTCCTATGGGGTTGGCTTTTAGCCTAAGATTACCGGCTTCTTGTAGAGGTTCTTTCTTGTTCTAGTTCTCTATAGTATCATGGTTTAACTAATTTCTAATATTCAGGTTCACTCTGGCACCCAGCTTGGTCAGAAGGTAGTTTTGAAGAAGAAAGGTTGGTGAATTGTTCATTTATAGAAAATTTTATGTGACAAATGATTCTATTTTGGTTTGCCACTTGCATCTTTCTCTCTATTGAGAATAGTGTGCAACATAATTGGTCCTTTTATGTTTTAGCCTCTTTGTTCCTTGTATCAATAATCCCCCAAAATTTCAATTAAAGCAACTTCCTCAGCTTGTGTCATTATGGTCTTTTCCTATTGCCATGATTTATTCTTTTTCTTTTTTAAAGTAAGGAATCAACATGAAATTTTGACAGAAGGATATCCTTTATGACTAACATTAAGAGTCCATATGAGTCGCGTCAGATATGCAATTTGTTGTTGATCATCATTTCAATGTAGGATTTGATGATTTTACCCTAGTTAAGCAAGTTATTAGGTGTAATATCATTAATTTTTATTACTTATAAAAAAAATATTGTTATTTATTTATTTTTTATTTATTTATTTTTTTCTGTTAAGATTCTAAAAATCTTGAGTAAAAACTTTTTTCTCAAAATTGTGTGTTTTCCCTTTGACTTTGTTGTTTTTTTGCAAGGATCAAGACAAGGAACTCTTATTCATTTGGTGATCAAGATGTGCACCTCAATGTCAACATTCCATCGTAGGTTTCCTTGTTCTTAGCATTGTTATTGCAGGGTTTTTCACCCTCTAGAACGTATTTTTATGGTTCAGTTCAATCGAGTGTGTGGACTACTGAATGTGTTTGCAACCTCTCATTTACATAGTAGATTAAAATGCTTGATTAGTGTAGGAATTTGACCCCAAAGCAACGTGAATTGATTGAAGAGTTTGCCAAAGAAGAGCAAGGGGAATATGAAAAGCGTTCTACTGCTGGAGCATCTGGGTAAAAATGTATACGAAAAAACACTTCATTTCTTTGCTAATTCATAGAAAGTCAAGCTTAGCAAAAAAGGATAAAGGCAACTGAAGGAAAAGCATCAATTGTTTAAAGACCCACCCACTCTATATGTTTTGTAGGAGTGACTCTTGATAGTTTTTGTCCAAGTCTTTTTCTTTTTTTGGAGAGCATGGGGTGGGTTGTTAAGCTAGGGTATGTAATTTTTCCCTTATAAATCACAATGGTAGGTATTATTTGAGGTGACCAAATTTGATCACTTGCATCCAACGTATCGAAGTTGTTATTGTATATATTATTTATTTTTCTTTAATATTTTCCATTATCAAGAACATCAAATCAGTTTATTAGTCATTTTTGTATTATGTTATGACTAACGTCACATGGAATAAATTTTAGAGTTGGCTATATAGATGGTTATATAAGCTTTTAGAAAGTTAAACATTATTCAATTGGTTTTTTCTCACGCTATCAGGTTTGACAAGTGCTTGTTAATGCAATAGGATTGGGTGTGCCCTTATTCTGGTTTTGAACATTGTGAATTCATGAGCATGTTAGATGCAATTTGGCAGAGTTCATAGCAACAAGGTTTGACTTCAAACATGTTTAATTGGATGTAATGGCTACAACACCTACTAACAAAATTAACATGATTACAGATTTTAAAAATATAATCGTTGAATTGCATGTTTTTTATATTCTTAAAACACATGTCCAATTTTATGCCAATTGAATGTTATTTATTATTTGATCCATAAACTTATATTTTATGCATAATTTTATATTACAAAAATTTCAAATTTAACTATTCGTTAATAATATAGCTATTGATTTTAATTTTCTGAAAATTTTGTAAGAATGAAGGATATAGGAAGAAAATGTAATCTAACGTAGGATTTGTCAAAGATTCAATATTTAGATCTACATATATATAATAATAAGTGTTGGAGCATTTTAATATTAAATAATTAAAATAAATAAATGTTACAACATAAATGTAAAGATGTGGGAGTGAATATGAAAGATGAAGAGTTAGTGAAAATGTTTAATCCCACATTGAAAATGAGAGAGACTACTTTATTCTTTTTAATTGTGGTGATTAATGGGCTAACATGAATTATCTCAAATATTGGACTAGATACATGCGCAAGGGAGAGGTGAAGGGTCCAATCTAAGTTTTTTTTTTTAATTTTTGTACCAAATGAGTTAATTTAGTGTAAAAAACAAGGAGTCCAATATAAGTAAACCATAAAAACATAATTTTTGAATGATTTTATATTTATGAGCCTTTTTTTGTAGAACTAAAAACAATTCAAGTTTATAAGTCATCTATATATATATGTATGTATATATGTATATTAATAGGTAAAACTGAGAAAAAATTCAATTAGAATTCAGTTAGAATCTAATTTTGCACCCCGTGTCCCATCTAATCAAAATTTTAATTTTTTTTTGAACAAAGTTAGTTAGTTTAGTGTAAAAATTGGATTTCAATTAGAGTTTAATTTTACGGTAATTGAAGTTTTTTAATTTTTGTGCCAAATGAGTTAATTTAGAGTAGAAAACAAGGAGTCTAATATAAATTGTAGGGTTAGGATTTGTGGCCCAAGCCCAAAACAATGAATTTGTAGAGAGTGGGTGAAAGAGCTAGGTTGATTATGGAATCGACAACAATTAATTACAACCCTCAAGCACAAACCAACATAAATTTACACGTAAAGAATGGGTGTCCGAAGAGGTATATTATTGATTATGTGGTGAATACAGATCTTAGGGTTACAATCAAGCTCTTTCTCTTTTCTTCTCTCCTCATTTTTTCTCCCTCCTTTCCTCAGGAGCTTCTTTTCTTTATATAACCTCCCTTCTCCTCATCTCCATCGTCCACTTGTACCTCATTCGTGAATCTACTTGAGTATATGTCATGTCAAGTATCTCCTTTAGCTCTGTGTAAGTGGCGGTAGGTGAGGATCCACTGTTCAGGGGTCTTCTCCACATAAATGCGGCTAGAAAAGTTGCTGCAGAGTATTAAATATGGTGGTAGCAGCTTTCTCTTTAGATATTTCTTCATCCTTATCGTCCCCAAGTATACTTAGAGCTTATCTTGATCAGGAGGAGTCCTCGGAAGATCATCTTGACCTTTTATACGTTCAATTGATCCATACTATTCACATTAAAGGAGTATAACCTCTTCGGACAGAAGGCGACCTCTTCGGATTATAATCACTTTTATCTCTGGGGGTCCCTCTTCCAGATGGGCCTTACCCTTACCTCTCCTTCTCTTCGGATGCACAGTAATCCTTACATGGGGCTCTAGGCCCCCTATGTTAGATTGGGCCTTTTTCCCCCCACAATAGCCCCTCAAAATTTTAATTTTTCCCTCACATCCGAGGAGAAAGAATAAGATTTTGACCTGCTACATAAGGAAAAAGAAATAAAAATAAAAAAGCTTAAAAGAAAGAATTCGTAAATACCCCAGTTTACACGTGCGCAGGCATAGAGACAAGTGCTTTATTATTGCCGCTGTCAGTTCCGTATTCCCAAAGCGTTGTATTAATTACTCCATGCGGCGTTTTGTCTTTTGCATCCAATGGTGGGTTGTTGATCCAACGGACATGGCTTTTCTTCGAGATTTGGACGGGATGAATTACACCCTTTCACTTGTCCTCGTATATAAACCCTCTGAGGAGGTTATTTTTCTTTACTTTACGCATCCTCAAAATACCCAACGAGCTCTTTCATTCAAAACCCTTCAAGCTTCTTCGATTTCCTATCTTCTTTTCTTCCAGGATCCACCAAGAGTCCATTTCGAGTCCAAGGATTGTTCTCCACTCTTGTCTGTGTAAGTTTCGGCATCTCTTGGTCCTTTATTTTCTTCTCGGCTAGTATTTTCTACCTTCGAAACCCATTTACTGTCCACTACTTCAATCACTCTCTAAGAATGGGCAAATTTCAACATCTCGTCGATAGTCCGGCATTGATAGAGAAATTTAAGCAAAATTATGGTATACCGCGGGTGGTGAATCTGAGATATTGCCCTCCGGAGCAGATACTAACGGCCCGAAGAGAGGGAGAGGTCGTAATCCCAATGATAGCCTTCATCGAAGGGGGAATGACCCTCCCAATGGGTTCCATCACCTTGAACTACCTTTGCAACCACAGACTCTCTCCTGAGTAGTGCGCGCCCAACACCTTTAGGATACTAGGAGCTATCGATGCCTTGAACCAACAGTTAGGATTAGGGCTGACCTGTCATGACCTGGCATATATGTATAAATGTCATAGCCAAAAAGGGGCGAGATACTACCTTAAATCCCAATCCGATATCGTTAGATTGTTCTCCTGCCTTCCCAAATCAAATAAAGGGATGAAAGACGACTATTTAATCGTCTCAGGCGCATGGCATGACGGTCTACACTGTCCGACCAAGCCAGGAGAGCCAGGTGTGACTTCCTAGACTTAGGATTTCCAACAATAGTCTTAGGATCTTCGTTCTTCATAATCTGTTTTTTATGCCATCATATTTCAATCTTCTGACTAGATCTGTTTGTTTGTTTGTTTACAGATAAGGCACATATTGCTCCTCGGCTTAGCCTTATCAGTGCCCCCGCCCTTAATTATCTACTACGCTCGGAGATATTCGTGAGTGAAGATGGACAGCTCCGGTCCATCCCACTTATACTCGGCTATACGCCCAAGAAAGCAGATATCCAACCGGCCGGCAATGCCATTACACAAGGTGATCACTGGCTTCGGCGAATAGACGTCGCTCGGCGACACTTTTTAGCGCCATACGACCTTGAGCCCGTTCCACACCCGAACCCACAGGGCATTCCATTGCTAATCCGACCAGTTCAACAAGTTCCCGTCGAGCCGGTGGTCGTAGGAGAAAGGGTCGGCTCTTCATCCTCTTCGCTAGAGGAACAGATAGACAAGTTTAGATTTGAAGGGGAAGTTTCAGGGGGAGTGTAGGTAATACCCTCCACAGATTCCGAGGACGAGGCCAACAGGCAATCCAGTATCCGCCCACCACTTTTGCTAACTACTCTCCCCGAGGACTCTTCGGAGGAAGAAAAGATGTCTGACTTAAAGCTTCTGCTGAAGACAAGGGGTAAGAAGGCTGAGTCCAAGGGGATGGGGACTTCTCGACCAGTGGTGAACTTACCTCCACCTCCACCCCCACCTCAGGTTCCTGATCTGGGCCTTGAAACCGATACCAAACCTAAAGAAAAAGAGGCCTCTCGAGCCTAAGGAGCGAGAGGTGGTGGTACCACTAAAGACCACAAAGCAACAGAAGGTGGTAAGGGACCACCAGAGCAAGAGGGTCTCATCCGTGGAGAGCAGGGAGGAGTCTCCTGTGGCCAACGTGCGCCGAGGGCAACGCACATAGTCTCCCAGGCTGGAACTTGATGGTGTTCCTTTTTCCTGGGAGACCTCTGTTAGGAACTATGATGGGGGTAGAGCGGGGCTGATAGCTGAAGCTTTGGAGCAACCACTGCTCCTCCCTCGAGACATGGAATCATACAGGCGCTTCAGCCAGTATGATCTTTTCATGTCCCTAAAGAGGGACCTGGCCATGGTAAGCGTGCTTATCCAGCTCTTCGGTTGGCATATTAATTTTCTATATTTTATGCTAACTCTATTACTTTACTTGTTTAGATTACCCAGCAAGTCTTCGTGGCCGAAGAGTGAAACCGAAAAGCCTACGTTGAAACCCAAGCAGAGGCCCACTCTAGGTCCGAGGCGGAAAAAGCATTGGGCAGCCTAAAGGAAGAGGTTTCTTAGATCTCGGACCAGCTAAAAGGGGTGACCCAGGAAAGGGATAGCCTCAATGCTGGTCTCAAAAATGCTGAGACCGAGGCCGAAGCCCAACGCAAGCTGCTAAATGACACTTAGAATAATCTGGCATCTAAGAAAGCTCTTGTGAAGGAACTTCGCGCCGAACTCCAGAAGGCCAGGGAGGCTACCAAGCAGGCTTAGAGGAACGCTCAGCTGACCAAGGAGGCGACCGAGGCCAAAAAGAAAGCAGCCTACCAACTAGGAGTGGAGGTGACTAAAAAGGGTCTTACTAAGCAATTTTCTTCGGTTGCCCGGGACTACTGCGATATGACATGGGGCAAGGCGCTGGATGCTGCTGGGGTGTCTGCTGACTCGGAACTGAGGCTGCCTAGGAGCATTTATTACGACCCAGACATTCGAGAGCTCCTAGAGTCTGATCCCCCTCCTCCAACACAACTCCTAGAGGCCTCGAAGCAACCCTTGGTCAGCCAAGCTCCCCCAATCACCCTTGAGCCTCCCAAGGATTCTGGCCAGCCAGGTGATCAGAGCACCCCAGCTGAGCCACCTAAGGATATAGGCGAGGGCTTGGAAAAAAAGAAAACATCCTTAGAGCCCAAAGACCAGGCCCCATCAGAAGCTTAGACACTTAGATTTTAGCTTTTTTTTTTTTTTTTTTTTTCTCACATTTAATGCACTCAACTAACCCCCCTGGCCGCATTAATGGGGAGGTAACCCCTTGGCAGGATAACGTTGATCAGAGTGAACCACTTGAGTACCGATAAGGCCTCTGATGGGACGGATGGCCAGAAAAAAAAGCAAATAGATGATCAACAGATGGAAGGAGGGGATAGGAAGATAAAAACTATAAAAGAAAAGCTACTAAAGTAAAGGGGGGGGGGAAATCAGAAAACGACGAGAGAACAATAAGGCCTCCTCGGCCACAGGCCGAGGAGCATCCCCCATTGGAAAAGAAACTCTTAGCATTTTTCTTCTTTATAAGAAAGTTCATGCTTGGTGATCGACGGCCAGCACCTAAACCTCTCAGCCCATTCTCTATAAATTTATTGTTTGGGCTTATTGGGCTGAAAACCCATCACTCAGGGTCAATCCAAATTGAGTCCCTACAGTAACATAAAAGGAATGATAATTGACAGAATTTAAGTTATTAATTCGTGATTATAGGCTGGCATTGTTTGCCTTTTCAATTGGTTTTTGGCTTCTCTCATATATATATATATTCATGTAAATTAATAATAACTTGTCTGTCCTCGTGCATGGTTCTACTCATTTGTATTTCTGTTAAATCATTTTTTAGTTTATTTTATTTATAGAACATTTTAATCAAATATAAAAGCTGACTTTTTAAAAAGCGATCAACAATTGTAGACATAATTTTTTGAGCCTTCTACTGGACGTGCTAATTGCAGTTATAAGTTTTGGGTTCCAGGGAAATTCAGGTGAAGTTGATGTGGGGCTCATCTGCAGGTGAAGTTGATGCCAGTGTGAAACTTTTTGCAGTTTAATCCGTGTACTATACATGAATCTCAGGGGGGAATGGGCAGACTAACAACGTAAAGGCCAAGTATATAGTAAGTTAAGCAAAGTTCTGAAGAATTAAGAAAAATAGCATCTCGAGATTCATTTTAAAACTCGAGCCTTAAAGACTCGCTTCGCGAGTGTTGTTGGACTGAAAATGCCACATGGATCTCAAGTTTTTGAAAATCGAGTTCCATGCAAAAAAAAAAAATTATTTTGATCACCCCTATAGTGGCGTTTTTGAGTCCTATGGTGACGTTTTAAAGCCCTATAGCGGCGTTTTCCTGCAAAAATTTTTTTGTGTGTTCAATACTAGGTTCAGGGAGCCCTATAGTGGCGTTTTTAAGCCCTATAATGACATTTTTAAGCCCTATAGCGGCATTTTTCTGCAAAATTTTTTTATAACTCCATTTTTAAGCCCTAGCGGCGTTTATGGAACTCGAGTCTTCAAAACTCGATTTCCACGTGGATTTTTCCCACTTCACACTTATCCGCTTACAAATCAAGATTTAAAAACTCGATTTTTATCTTGGAACTCGAGTTTTAGACCCTCGAGATGCTAGTTTTCTACATTCTTTTGAAACGTGACACTTAACTAAATTTTTTAATATTTGTTGTTATTTAGAAAAAAAAATTCTGAATCTCAGTGACTTTATTAGGAATTGATATTAAGTGGTTTCTTCACTTCCATATATATATATATATTTTTTACTGTTTTGTTATATTAGAGATATATAGTTCATGGTTTTTCTAAGTATTTAATCCCACTTTTTTTTTTTTTCTGCAGCCTAAGTATAGCTGCAAGTCATGCAAAGGAAGGCGAGTTTTATTTCTTTTTTCATTTTAGCATTTATTTTTAAATTTTTTTTGGCTCTGGTGATTGCATTGCTAAAATTTCGTGCTGTTTTCTTATCCTAGCTTGGTGTAGAATAAATTCCTCTGCTACAAAGTCTAATGCATGATCATATCAATTCAGGCCTTAAAATTTGTATATGGTTTGTTAGGATATAGCAGAGTAGGCATTTGGGAATGAAATGGATGGGTTTTCAGGCTTTTTATTTTATAATTACAGGTCTGTTTGCATCAGGTAGCAAATATCAGATTTCGTTTCTTAAGCTTTAAGAAGAAAAGAAAAATAACCGGTTTTATAGGTTTTGTATATGCTAGTTTTTATAGGTGCTTAACTCTCCTCCTTTGCCATTTGCAGGAGTAGATATAATGATGAGACCATAAAGGTGAGTAGAAGTGGTGGAGCAGATCCTGATGGAAATCAACCTGGTGATCTTTTGTCATTAAGGTATGCAGTATGCAGCAATATTGAATGGAACTCGAATTCCTCAAACTTGAGTTCCAACCCAAATTTGAGTTTGCCAAACTCGAGTTCCAAAAATAGTCTAATTTACAAAATAATTTCATCGGTATGCTGCTTTCCTAAATTTTTTCTAAAATCATGCTATCTGGCAAATTTTGCCTCTCACAGGAGATGTGGTCCTCAAGGTTTGTTTAATGCTTGTATATGATTAGTGCTTGTGCAATGGGAAAATTTCATTTATGACATTTGTTTTCTTTGTTGAGTTTCTGTCATTTCATTTGGAATTTACACATGCAACTCATGCAACTTGATTATTGGACTTGACCCCCACATGGGGTGGTAACTGGGTCAATAAATAATGAAATCTAGTTTGTTTGTTGAGGTTCTTTCATGTCCACCCTTTGTTGGGACTGTGAAAACCAGAGCCAAATACCATCTCTCTATCCCTCCATGTCATTCCTATGGGGTTGGCTTTTAGCCTAAGATTACCTGCTTCTTGTAGAGGTTCTTTCTTGTTCTAGTTCTCTATAGTATCATGGTTTAACTAATTTCTGATATTCAAGTTCACTCTGGCACCCAGCCTGGTCAGAAGGTAGTTTTGAAGAAGAAAGGTTGGTGAACTAGACATGCTCATTATGTTCATTTATAGAAAATTTTGTGTGATAAATGATTCTATTTTGGTTTGCCACTTGCATCCTTCTCTCTATTGAGAATAGTGTGTGACATAATTGGTCCTTTTATATTTTAGCCTCTTCGTTCCTTGTATCAATAATCCCCCAAAATTTCAATTAAAGCAACTTCCTCAGCTTGTGTCATTATGGTCTTTTCTTACTGCCATGATTTATTCTTTTTTTTTTTCTTTTTTTTTAAGTAAGGAATCAACATGAAATTTTGACAGAAGGATATCCTTTATGACTAATGTTAAGAGTCCATATGAGTCGCGACAGATATGCAATTTGTTGTTGATCATCATTTCAATTTAGGATTTGATGATTTTACCCTAGTTAAGCAAGTTATTAGGTGTAATATCATTAATTTTTATTACTTATAAATATATTGTTAATTTTTTATTTTTCTGTTAAGATTCTAAAAATCTTGAGTAAAAACTTTTTTCTAAAATGGTGTGTTTTCCCTTTGACTTTATTGATTTTTTGCAAGGATCAAGACAAGGAGCTCTTATTCATTTGGTGATCAAGATGTGCACCTCAATGTCAGCATTCCATCGTAGGTTTCCTTGTTCTTAGCATTGTTATTGAAGCCCTCCAGAGCGTATTTTTATGGTTCAGTTCAATCGAGTGTGTGGACTACAGAATGTGTTTGCAACCTCTCATTTTCATAGTAGATTAAAATGCTTGATTAGTGTAGGAATTTGACCCCAAAGCGACATGAATTGATTGAAGAGTTTGCCAAAGAAGAGCAAGGGGAATATGAAAAGCGTGCTACTGCTGGAACATCTGGGTAAAAATGTATACGAAAAAACACTTTATTTCTTTGCTAATTCATAGAAAGTCAAGCTTAGCAAAAAAAGGATACAGGCAATTGAAGAAAAGCATAAATTGTTTAAAGACCCACCCACTCTATATGTTTTGTAGGAGTGACTCTTGGTAGTTTTTCTCCAAGTCTTTTTCTTTTTTTTGGAGAGCGTGGGGTGGTTTGTTAAGCTAGGGTATGTAATTTTTTCCTTATGAATCACAATGGTAGGTATTATTCGAGGTGACCAAATTTGATCACTTGCATCCAACGTATCGAAGTTGTTATTGTATATATTATTTATTTTTCTTTAATATATTCCATTGTCAAGAACATCAACTCAGTTTATCTGTCATTTTTGTATTATGTTATGACTAACGTCACGTGGAATAAATTTTAAAGTTGGCTATGTAGATGGTTATATAAGCTTTTAGCAAGTTAAACATTATTCAATTTGTTTTTTCTCACGCTATCAGGTTTGACAAGTGCTTGTTTATGCACTAGGATTGGATGTGCCCTTATTCTGGTTTTGAACATTGTGAATTCATGAGCATGTTAGATGCAATTTGGCAGAGTTCATAGCAACAAGGTTTGACTCCAAACATGTTTGGATATAATGGCTATAACACCTACTAAAAAAAATTAATATGATTACATATTTCAAAAATATAATCATTGAATTGCATGTTTTTTATATTCTTAAAACACATGTCCAATTTTATGCCAATTAAATGTTATTTATTATTTGATTCATAAACTTATATTTTATGCATAATTTTATATTACAAAAACTTGAAATTTAACTATTCGTTAATAATGTAGTTATTGATTTTTAATTTTCTGAAAATTTTGCAAGAATGAAGGATATAGGAAGAGAATGTAATCTAATAGGATTTGTCAAAGACTCAATATTCACATCTACATATCTATATATAATAATAATAAGTAAAACTGAGAGAAAATCCAATTAGATTTCAAATTAAAATTCAATTAGAGTCTAATTCGCGCCACGTGTCTCACCTAATTTAAGTTTTTAAATTTTTGTACCAAGTGAGTTAATTCAATGTAAAAATTGGATTTCAATTAGAGTTTAATTTTGCGACATGTATTCCATCTATTCTAAGTTTTTTAATTTGTGTACCAAATGAGTTAATTTAGTTTAAAAAATGAGGAGTCCAATATAAGTAAACCATAAAAACATAATTTTTGAATGATTTTATATTTATGAGCCTTTTTTGTTTTGTTTTTGTAGAACTAAAAACAATTCAAGTTTATAAGTCATCTATATATATATATATAGGTAAAATTGAGAAAAAATCCAATTAGATTTCAAATTGAAATTCAATTAGAGTTTAATTTTGCACCACGTGTCCCATCTAATCAAAATTTAAAATTTTTTTTGAACCAAGTTAGTTAGTTTAGTGTAAAAATTAGATTTCAATTAAAGTTCTATATATATAATAATAGGTAAAGCTGAGAAAAAATCTAATTAGATTTCAAATTAAAATTCAATTAGAGTCTAATTTTACGTCACGTATCTCATCTAATCTAAGCTTTTAAATTTTGGTGCCAAGTGAGTTAATTCAATGTAAAAATTGGATTTCAATTAGAGTTTAATTTTGCGACATGTGTTCCATCTAATCTAAATTTTTTAATTTTTTTACAAAATGAGTTAATTTAGTGTAAAAAACAAGGAGTCCAATATAAGTAAACCATAAAAACATAATTTTTGAATGATTTTATATTTATGAGCCTTTTTTTGTAGAACTAAAAACAATTCAAGTTTATAAGTCATCTATATATATATGTATGTATATATGTATATTAATAGGTAAAACTGAGAAAAAATTCAATTAGAATTCAGTTAGAATCTAATTTTGCACCCCGTGTCCCATCTAATCAAAATTTTAATTTTTTTTTGAACAAAGTTAGTTAGTTTAGTGTAAAAATTGGATTTCAATTAGAGTTTAATTTTACGGTAATTGAAGTTTTTTAATTTTTGTGCCAAATGAGTTAATTTAGAGTAGAAAACAAGGAGTCTAATATAAATTGTAGGGTTAGGATTTGTGGCCCAAGCCCAAAACAATGAATTTGTAGAGAGTGGGTGAAAGAGCTAGGTTGATTATGGAATCGACAACAATTAATTACAACCCTCAAGCACAAACCAACATAAATTTACACGTAAAGAATGGGTGTCCGAAGAGGTATATTATTGATTATGTGGTGAATACAGATCTTAGGGTTACAATCAAGCTCTTTCTCTTTTCTTCTCTCCTCATTTTTTCTCCCTCCTTTCCTCAGGAGCTTCTTTTCTTTATATAACCTCCCTTCTCCTCATCTCCATCGTCCACTTGTACCTCATTCGTGAATCTACTTGAGTATATGTCATGTCAAGTATCTCCTTTAGCTCTGTGTAAGTGGCGGTAGGTGAGGATCCACTGTTCAGGGGTCTTCTCCACATAAATGCGGCTAGAAAAGTTGCTGCAGAGTATTAAATATGGTGGTAGCAGCTTTCTCTTTAGATATTTCTTCATCCTTATCGTCCCCAAGTATACTTAGAGCTTATCTTGATCAGGAGGAGTCCTCGGAAGATCATCTTGACCTTTTATACGTTCAATTGATCCATACTATTCACATTAAAGGAGTATAACCTCTTCGGACAGAAGGCGACCTCTTCGGATTATAATCACTTTTATCTCTGGGGGTCCCTCTTCCAGATGGGCCTTACCCTTACCTCTCCTTCTCTTCGGATGCACAGTAATCCTTACATGGGGCTCTAGGCCCCCTATGTTAGATTGGGCCTTTTTCCCCCCACAATAGCCCCTCAAAATTTTAATTTTTCCCTCACATCCGAGGAGAAAGAATAAGATTTTGACCTGCTACATAAGGAAAAAGAAATAAAAATAAAAAAGCTTAAAAGAAAGAATTCGTAAATACCCCAGTTTACACGTGCGCAGGCATAGAGACAAGTGCTTTATTATTGCCGCTGTCAGTTCCGTATTCCCAAAGCGTTGTATTAATTACTCCATGCGGCGTTTTGTCTTTTGCATCCAATGGTGGGTTGTTGATCCAACGGACATGGCTTTTCTTCGAGATTTGGACGGGATGAATTACACCCTTTCACTTGTCCTCGTATATAAACCCTCTGAGGAGGTTATTTTTCTTTACTTTACGCATCCTCAAAATACCCAACGAGCTCTTTCATTCAAAACCCTTCAAGCTTCTTCGATTTCCTATCTTCTTTTCTTCCAGGATCCACCAAGAGTCCATTTCGAGTCCAAGGATTGTTCTCCACTCTTGTCTGTGTAAGTTTCGGCATCTCTTGGTCCTTTATTTTCTTCTCGGCTAGTATTTTCTACCTTCGAAACCCATTTACTGTCCACTACTTCAATCACTCTCTAAGAATGGGCAAATTTCAACATCTCGTCGATAGTCCGGCATTGATAGAGAAATTTAAGCAAAATTATGGTATACCGCGGGTGGTGAATCTGAGATATTGCCCTCCGGAGCAGATACTAACGGCCCGAAGAGAGGGAGAGGTCGTAATCCCAATGATAGCCTTCATCGAAGGGGGAATGACCCTCCCAATGGGTTCCATCACCTTGAACTACCTTTGCAACCACAGACTCTCTCCTGAGTAGTGCGCGCCCAACACCTTTAGGATACTAGGAGCTATCGATGCCTTGAACCAACAGTTAGGATTAGGGCTGACCTGTCATGACCTGGCATATATGTATAAATGTCATAGCCAAAAAGGGGCGAGATACTACCTTAAATCCCAATCCGATATCGTTAGATTGTTCTCCTGCCTTCCCAAATCAAATAAAGGGATGAAAGACGACTATTTAATCGTCTCAGGCGCATGGCATGACGGTCTACACTGTCCGACCAAGCCAGGAGAGCCAGGTGTGACTTCCTAGACTTAGGATTTCCAACAATAGTCTTAGGATCTTCGTTCTTCATAATCTGTTTTTTATGCCATCATATTTCAATCTTCTGACTAGATCTGTTTGTTTGTTTGTTTACAGATAAGGCACATATTGCTCCTCGGCTTAGCCTTATCAGTGCCCCCGCCCTTAATTATCTACTACGCTCGGAGATATTCGTGAGTGAAGATGGACAGCTCCGGTCCATCCCACTTATACTCGGCTATACGCCCAAGAAAGCAGATATCCAACCGGCCGGCAATGCCATTACACAAGGTGATCACTGGCTTCGGCGAATAGACGTCGCTCGGCGACACTTTTTAGCGCCATACGACCTTGAGCCCGTTCCACACCCGAACCCACAGGGCATTCCATTGCTAATCCGACCAGTTCAACAAGTTCCCGTCGAGCCGGTGGTCGTAGGAGAAAGGGTCGGCTCTTCATCCTCTTCGCTAGAGGAACAGATAGACAAGTTTAGATTTGAAGGGGAAGTTTCAGGGGGAGTGTAGGTAATACCCTCCACAGATTCCGAGGACGAGGCCAACAGGCAATCCAGTATCCGCCCACCACTTTTGCTAACTACTCTCCCCGAGGACTCTTCGGAGGAAGAAAAGATGTCTGACTTAAAGCTTCTGCTGAAGACAAGGGGTAAGAAGGCTGAGTCCAAGGGGATGGGGACTTCTCGACCAGTGGTGAACTTACCTCCACCTCCACCCCCACCTCAGGTTCCTGATCTGGGCCTTGAAACCGATACCAAACCTAAAGAAAAAGAGGCCTCTCGAGCCTAAGGAGCGAGAGGTGGTGGTACCACTAAAGACCACAAAGCAACAGAAGGTGGTAAGGGACCACCAGAGCAAGAGGGTCTCATCCGTGGAGAGCAGGGAGGAGTCTCCTGTGGCCAACGTGCGCCGAGGGCAACGCACATAGTCTCCCAGGCTGGAACTTGATGGTGTTCCTTTTTCCTGGGAGACCTCTGTTAGGAACTATGATGGGGGTAGAGCGGGGCTGATAGCTGAAGCTTTGGAGCAACCACTGCTCCTCCCTCGAGACATGGAATCATACAGGCGCTTCAGCCAGTATGATCTTTTCATGTCCCTAAAGAGGGACCTGGCCATGGTAAGCGTGCTTATCCAGCTCTTCGGTTGGCATATTAATTTTCTATATTTTATGCTAACTCTATTACTTTACTTGTTTAGATTACCCAGCAAGTCTTCGTGGCCGAAGAGTGAAACCGAAAAGCCTACGTTGAAACCCAAGCAGAGGCCCACTCTAGGTCCGAGGCGGAAAAAGCATTGGGCAGCCTAAAGGAAGAGGTTTCTTAGATCTCGGACCAGCTAAAAGGGGTGACCCAGGAAAGGGATAGCCTCAATGCTGGTCTCAAAAATGCTGAGACCGAGGCCGAAGCCCAACGCAAGCTGCTAAATGACACTTAGAATAATCTGGCATCTAAGAAAGCTCTTGTGAAGGAACTTCGCGCCGAACTCCAGAAGGCCAGGGAGGCTACCAAGCAGGCTTAGAGGAACGCTCAGCTGACCAAGGAGGCGACCGAGGCCAAAAAGAAAGCAGCCTACCAACTAGGAGTGGAGGTGACTAAAAAGGGTCTTACTAAGCAATTTTCTTCGGTTGCCCGGGACTACTGCGATATGACATGGGGCAAGGCGCTGGATGCTGCTGGGGTGTCTGCTGACTCGGAACTGAGGCTGCCTAGGAGCATTTATTACGACCCAGACATTCGAGAGCTCCTAGAGTCTGATCCCCCTCCTCCAACACAACTCCTAGAGGCCTCGAAGCAACCCTTGGTCAGCCAAGCTCCCCCAATCACCCTTGAGCCTCCCAAGGATTCTGGCCAGCCAGGTGATCAGAGCACCCCAGCTGAGCCACCTAAGGATATAGGCGAGGGCTTGGAAAAAAAGAAAACATCCTTAGAGCCCAAAGACCAGGCCCCATCAGAAGCTTAGACACTTAGATTTTAGCTTTTTTTTTTTTTTTTTTTACTATTTTCTTACTTTTGTTCTCCTTCTATGTAAGGGATTGTAAACTATCCTATTTTGATCAATGAAACAGTTTTTCTTTTACTTTTGGTGTATTTGTTGCATACCATATGACTTACTTTTGCTACAAGTAACTTCGCTTTGTAATTATGGTAACGTAGGCAAACATAATCACTCTATCTTGCTGATAATATATTCAACTAAAATTGATTCCGAAGAGGACAGTACATAAAAGTTGCTGTTAAGTGATGAACATAACAAGTATTATAAAAGTTGGATAGATCTTTTCGCATGTACACTAAGAATATTAGCATAGGTTAGAGTTGATATTAAACACAGTTAAGAATGTCAGGCAAGATTCATTCTAAAGTTAACCTTCAATATTAATAGCAACACAAAAATATTAACTAACTAAAAATCATCTGGTCCGAGGACTACAGGCATGATTGGATTTAAGTTTAAACACTTAGAGAACAAAGAGTATTAATTAACCCAAATCATCTGGTCCGAGCATTACAGACATGATTGGATTTAAGTTTAAACACTTAGGGAACAAGGAGTGTTAACTAACCCAAATCATCTGGTCCGAGGACTACAGGCATGATTGGATTTAAGTTTAAACACTTAGGGAACAAGGGGTGTTAACTAACCCAAATCATCTGGTCCGAGGACTACAGGCATGATTGGATTTAAGTTTAAACACTTAGGGAACAAGGAGTGTTAACTAACCCAAATCATCTGGTTCGAGGACTACAGGCATGATTGGATTTAAGTTTAAACACCTAGGGAACAAGGAGTGTTAACTAACCCAAATCATCTGGTCCGAGGACTACAGGCATGATTGGATTTAAGTTTAAACACTTAGGGAACAAGGAGTGTTAACTAACCCAAATCATCTGGTCTGAGGACTACAAGCATGATTGGATTTAAGTTTAAACACTTAGGGAATAAGGAGTGTTAACTAACCCAAATCATTTGATCCGAGGACTACAGGCATGATTGGATTTAAGTTTAAACACTTAGGGAACAAGGAGTGTTAACTAACCCAAATCATCTAGTCCGAGGACTACAGGCATGATTAGATTTAAGTTTAAACACTTATGGAACAAGGAACAAGGAACAAGGAGTGTTAACTAACCCAAATCATCTGGTCTGAGGACTACAGGCATGATTGGATTTAATTTTAAATACTTAGAGAGCAAGGAGTGTTAACTAACTCAAATCATCTGGTCCGAGGACTACAGGCATAATTGGATTTAAGTTTAAACACTTAGAGGACAATTAAGAATGACAAGTTATCACAGTGACCAAAGAAATAATTCGATTAATAATAGTACCTTTTGAGGTTATTTACATTCCAGGGGCGTGGTATTACATGACTATCCAAGTCCTCCAGGAAATACGCCCCAATGTCAGCCCCTGAAGTAATACGATATGGCCCTTCCTAATTTGGTCATAATTTTCCCCAGGTTAGGTTTTTCGCATTTCCAACGACTTTCCTGAGTACCAAATCCCCGGGTTTTAGAGGCCTTAGCTTTACGTTGGCATCATAGCCCTGTTTGAGTTTCTGCTGGTAATGTGCCAATCAAACCATTGCACTTTCTCTCCTTTCTTCGATCAAATCTAAGCTTGCTTCTAGAAGTCTATCATTGCTGGTCGGACTAAACAAGCTAGTTTTTAGAGTTGGGAACCCCGTCTCCAAAGGAATGATAGCTTCAGCGCCATGAGTCATCGAAAAAGGGGTTTCTCCAGTAGATTTGCGAGGCGTAGTTTTGTAAGCCCAAAGCACGTGTAGCAACTCTTCAACCCACTCGCCCTTCGCATCGTCCAACCTCTTCTTCAATCCATTAACTATGGCTTTGTTAACTGCTTCAGCTTGCCCATTCCCCTGAGGGTAGGCAGGGGTAGAATATCTATTCATGATTCCCAGTTCACTACAATAACTCCGAAACGCATTACTGTCGAACTGTAAGCCGTTGTCCGAGATGAGAGTATGAGGAATTCCAAAACGAGTAATGATATTCTTCCACACAAATCTTTGCACATCTACGTCTCGGATATTGGCCAGAGGCTTAGCTTCAACCCATTTGGTGAAATAGTCTGTATCGACCAGAAGGTATTTCCTATTTCCCGTGGCCTTTGGGAATGGATCCACTATATCCAAACCCCATTGTGCAAACGGCCACGGACTAGATAGTGGGTTGGGGACTCCACCTGGTTGGTGTATGTTCGGCGCAAATCGTTGACATTGATCGCACTTCTTTACATAATCATGGGCTTCTTGTTGCATGTTCGGCCACCAATACCCTTGAGTAATGGCTCGGTGAGCCAAAGACCTACCTCCCGTGTGACTCCCACAAATTCCTTCATGCAACTCTTCTAGTAGCGACTCAGCCGTCTCTGGATGAATGCACAACAGGTATGGTCCCGAATAGGATCGTTTGTATAATTTTCGATTTTCGGACAGCCAAAATCTGGTAGCCTTCCTTTGAATTTTGTCAGCCTCCCCTCGCTCTTCCAGCAAAATGTCATCTTTCAAGAATTTGATTATAGGGCCCATCTAGCAGAGACTATCTCTGATCTGGTGGACTCGGACTGCATCCCCTCCTGTCCCGGTAGGCTCATAGAAATCCTTGACGAGGATAACTCTCGGCAAGCCTTGCTCCGAAGAGGTGGCTAGTGTGGCCAAAGAATCTGCATGTGCGTTACTGCTTTTGGGAACATGTAGCAAGCTGAAAAATTCGAATTCCGACTACAGACGTTTGACTCGATTCAAGTATCCTTGCATCCTTTCATCCTTCGCTTCAAACTCCCCCTGTACTTGGCCCACAACTAATCTTGAGTCCGAGAACAACTCCACTGCCTTTCCTCCCATTCTTCGGACCATAGACATTACCATCAATAGGGCTTCATACTCTGCCTCGTTATTGGTTGCATCGAAATCCAGCCTTAATGACTTTTCAATGATGATCCTCTCTGGAGATATCAAGACTAACCCTACTCCAGAACCTTTCTGGTTCGCAGCGCCGTCCATATATACTTCCCAGCGGACAGGATCTTGTTGAGAAATCATGCCAACCGATTTTCCATCCATGTCTCTCTCTGTTGTTATTTCTTCCAAGCTGGGTTCCGTGAACTCGGCTACTAAATCCGCAAGGATCTACCCTTTGACTGAAGTGCGAGGCATATACTTAATATCAAAAGCTCCTAAGATAGTGCCCCACTTAGCTATCCTCCCCGTATAGTCGGCACTTCGAAGTACGGTCTTAAGCGGGAGTTGCGTGAGCATAACGACAGTGTGTGCTTGGAAATAGTGGGGCAACTTTCGTGTTCCAAGTACTACTGCCAAAATAGCTTTTTCCAATGGTAAGTGTCTAATCTCGGCCTCATGTAGAGACCTACTCACATAGTAAACCGGCCTTTGTATACCTTGATCCACTTTTACCAACACTAGGCTTACAGCATGGGGAACCACTGCGATATAGGCAAATAAGATCTCATCTGGCTCAGAGCTAGAAATAATCGGTGGCCGAGCCAAGTAGTCTTTAAGTTGTTGGAAAGCTGAGGCACATTCTTCAGTCCATTTAAATCCCTTCCACTTGTTCATCAGCGAGAAGAAGGGTTTGCACCTATCTGCGGACCTGGAGATGAATCGATTTAAAGCAGCTGCCATCCCTGTTAACTTCTGAACCTCTTTCGGATTCCGAGGAGGCTATAGATTTTGAATAGCCTTTATCTGATCGGGATTGACCTCAATTCCCCTATGCGTCACCATGTAACCCAAAAATTTTCTTGATCCCACAGCAAATGAGCATTTCGAGGCATTCAAGCGCAACTTGTGTCTCCTCAGGGTTTCGAAAATGTTATCTAGGTCCTTCACATGCTCAGAAATAACTTTGCTTTTTACCACCATATCGTCTATATAGACCTCAACACTTTTGCCTAGTTATGACTCAAACATCTTGGTCATCATCCGCTGATAATTAGAACCTGCATTTTTCAGACCGAATGGCATCACTTTATAATGGTAATTACCAATGGGGGTAACAAAAGCGGTTTTCTCTTAGTCATCTGGGGCTAACGGTATATGGTGGTAACCTTGGAAAGCATCCAAGAAACTCATCCGAGGATGGCCGACAGTAGCATCTACTAATTGATCAATTTTCGGCATAAGGAAAGGATCCTTAGGACAAGCCTTATTCAAGTCCGTGAAGTCCACACAAACTCGCCACTTTCCGCTCTTCTTTTTTACCACCACAGTATTTGCCAACCATTCGGGATAAAAAAACTTCTTTAATAGCCCCAGCCTGTTTGAGCTTCATCACTTCCTCTTTGACTGCATCCGCATGCTCTTTGGATGGCCGCCGAGGAGGCTGCTTCTTGAGTACACTCAATGGGTTGACCCTCAAATGATGGCAAATGAACTCCGGATCCACCCCTGGGGCTTCGTAAGTACTCTAGGTGAATAAGTCAATATTTCTTTTAAGGAAATCAATTAGCTCGTCCTTTTCTGGTTGAGGTATCTAAGACCCGATTTGAAAGTATCTTTCAGGATTGCCCCCAATTAAAACTTGCACTAAGTCCTCGCATTTAGCGCCTTCATCAGGATCTTCGACGGGTGGCAATTGACCTTTTAACTGCTATAAGTCTCCCTTCGCCCTGGCTAAGGATTCAGTCTCAGGCTCGTGCCATATGGCAGCCACTAAACATTGCCTAGCTGAGGATTGATCTCTGCGGATTTCACAAACGCGCCCTTCGAATGGATATTTAAATTTTTGATGCAGAGTGGAGGAAACAGCCCCTAGCGTGTGTAACCAAGGTCTGGCTACAATTGCCGTATAAGGGGAATAAACATCTACAACAATGAAGTTCACTTCAATTACTTCTGAGCCAGTCTGTACGGGCAGCTGTATCTATCCTTTCGGGGTGACCATCCTCCCCTCGAAGCTAACCAGAGGAGAATAGTATGGAGTTAAGTCATCAACCTTGAGGTTCAGCCCCTTGTAGAGGTTAGGATACATAATCTCCACCGTGCTACCTTGGTCCACCATCACCCTCTTCACATCATATCCCCCAATCCTGAGTGTGACTACCAAAGCATCGTCATGAGGTTGAATGGTTCCAGTTTTGTCTTCGTCCGAAAAGCCTAAAACTGGCGGGACAACCTGTCTAGAGCTCCTCGGATCTCGGCCAATATCCCCTGCTGGTAGCCGAGCCACTGACATAACTTTGGACGGCTAGGACCCTGTTCTTCCTAACGCTGCGAAAATGACGTTAATAGTACCTAATGGAGGTTTCGTAGAATCTCTCTTCTCGGACTCAAAATTCACTTGACCTCCTCGGCCACTGGAGTGGTGCAAAAGGTGCCTCAACCTGCCTTCACGAACCAACTGGTCCAAATGAGCCCACAAACTTCTGCAGTCTTCAGTGGCATGCCTATGGTCTTGGTGGTATTGACAATAGAGATTGTGATTGCGTCTCTCAGGGTTCCCTACCATTTTACTCGGCCACCTAAAGAATGATTCATTCTTGATCTTTTCCAGAACTTGATGAACTGACTCCTTGAACACTGTATTGACTGCTTGAGCATTTGTTGACCCCAATTGCCCAACGAAATCTCTCCTCGGCTTATTGTTATTGTAATGATCCGACCTGAAGTCCTTCCTGTCCTGGGGGATAACCTTATCCTTACCTTTCCCTTGCTACTAATCTTCTTCAACCCTTTTATATTTTTCAATACGGTCCATAAGTTGACGCATGTTAGTGACAGGCTTGCCGGACAAGGATGTCCTTAAACCATGATCAGTGGGGAGACCCAGCTTAAATGTGTCTAGGGCCATTGCATCAAAGTTGCCCTCCATATCATCAAACATCTCCCAATATCTATCCGAATACGCCTTAAGGGACTCACCTTCACGCATGCTCAAGGATAGCAGAGAAGACAAGGGCCTGGCCACCCTTCGGCATGTGACGAAATGTGAACCAAAAGCTTGAGTGAGCTCTTGGTAGGAATTGATGGAGTCTGCTTTCAGGTTGTCAAACCACCTCATTGCCACGGGTCCAAGACTAGAAGGGAATACCTTGCACATCAAAACTTCATCTCTGGAGTAGACAGCCATCCTTTGGTTAAAATGGCTCACATGTTCCACAACGTCCGTTTTACCATTGTAAATAGTGAAGGTTGGCTGGTTAAAACGTCGAGGAAGCTTTGCTCCTTCAATCCTGTGTATGAAAGGTGACCTAGAGATTTGATTCAAAGGCTTGCTCATGGCATCATTTCTCACCCCTCCATGTGATGGTCTTTGAGGTTGCTTCTTGCGAGGGTGTTCATCCTCATATGAAAAAGATTCACTGATTGGAGTTCGAGACCTTTGTTCAAAAGTGATGTCTTGTTCGTCACCCGAGTCGTCCTCAGAATGCGAGGCAGTATGTTTTCTTTTCGCATGGCGCAACTCCCTTCTTAACCTTTCAATCTCTATCTGCATGCTATTCTTCTTTGCATGAGACACATAACTTCTGCCACGAGGTTGAGTTTGCTCAGTGTGTGTAGTGTGCACACTACCTTCACGATCTTGTCTCTACTCCAAGTTGAGAAAAGGGTCTATATGCTGGGATGCCCCAGATTCTGCCGGTTGTTACCCTGGTTCGACCATGACCAACTGCTGCTGCTGCTTCCCCTTACACTCAAGCTCTCCCCACAGACGGCGCTAATTGTAGGGTTAGGATTTGTGGCCCAAGCCCAAAACAATGAATTTGTAGATAGTGGGTGAAAGAGCTAGGTTGATTATGGAATCGACAACAATTAATCACAACCCTCAAGCACAAACCAATATGAATTTACACGTAAAGAATGGGTGTCTGAAGAGGTATATTATTGATTATGTAGTGAATACAGATCTTAGAGTTACAATCAAGATCTTTCTCTTTTCTTCTCTCCTCCTTTTTTCTCCCTCCTTTCCTCAGGAGCTTCTTTCTTTTATATAACCTCCCTTCTCCTCATCTCCATCATCCACTTGTACCTCATCCGTGAATCTACTTGAGTATATGTCATGTCAAGCATCTCCTTTAGCTCTGTGTAAGTGGCGGTAGGTGAGGATACACTGTTCAAGGGTCTTCTTCACATAAATGCGGCCAGAAAAGTTGCTGCAGAGCATTAAATACGGTGGTAACAGCTTTCTCTTTAGATATTTCTTCATCCTTATCGTCTCCAAGTATGCTTAAAGCTTATCTTGATCAGGAGGAGTCCTCGTAAGATCATCTTGACCTTTTATACTTTCAGTTGATCCATACTATTCGCATCAGAGGAATATAACCTCTTCGGACAGAAGGCGACCTCTTCGGATTGTAATCACTTTTCTCTCTGGGGTCCCTCTTCCAGATGGGCCTTGCCCTTACCTCTCCTTCTCTTCGGATGCACAGTAATTCTTACATGGGGCTCTAGGCTCCCTATGTTAGATTGGGCCTTTTTCCCCCCACATAAATAAATCATAAAAAACATAATCATATATCTAACACTATATATAAAATTAGAGGAAGAAAAAGTTTGAATGATTTTATACTTGTGAGCCTTTTGTTTTTTTTATAACTAAAAAAAATTCAAATTTATAAGTCATATATATATATATATATTAATAAGTAAAGTTTAGAGAAAATCCAATTAGATTTTTCAATTAAAGTCTAATTTTGCGTCATGTTATTTTTGAATGATTTTATATTTATGAACCTTTTTTTTTTTTTTTTTGTAGAACTAAAAACAATTCAAGTTTATAAGTCATATGTGTGTGTGAGTGTGTGTGTGTGTGTGTGTGTGTGTATTAATAGGTAAAGCTGAGAAAAAATTCAATTAGATTTCAAATTAGAGTCTAATTTTGTACCCTGTGTCCTATCTAATCAAAATTTTAAATTTTTTTTTAATCAAGTTAGTTAGTTTAGTGTAAAAATTGGATTTCAATTAGAGTTTAATTTCACAGCACATGTCCCATCTAATTGAAGTTTTTTAATTTTTGTACTAAATGAGTTAATATAGAGTAGAAAACAAGGAGTCTAATATTAATAAATCATAAAAAACATAATCATATATCTAACACTATATATAAAATTAAAGGCAGAAAGAATTTGAATGATTTTATATTTGTGAGCCTTTTGTTTTTTTATAACTAAAAAAATTCAAATTTATAAGTCATATATATATATATATATTAATAGGTAAAGTTTAGAGAAAATTCAATTAGATTCTTCAATTGAAGTCTAATTTTATGTTATGTGTTCTAAATTATTTATTTTTAGAGAGAGTTTTATTTTTTTAATTTTAGAATAAAATGTGGGACCATATCATAAATATCTATTCAAGTGAGTTATTGTGTACAAAAACCAAAAAGTCTAGAATTAATGAACATAAAAATATTTTTAAAAAATGAACAATTTACATTTTTTATCTAATAATATTCTCACAAGATTTTTTAAAGAGTTTAAAAAAATATAAGAATGACTATCAATAATATTTAAATTATATATGTAAGAATTATACTATGCATCATAATGTGTATCTTTTAAGTATATCCATGCATATACATGAGGTTGCAAGCTAGTTTAATAAAAAGACATTGAATGGAATTGTTGCCATATGTTTGGAGCCAAACTTTTTCCAAGAAAAAGAGAGTTAACAAATTTTTTTGAAAGAATTCGCAAGATTTACAATTTCCTTGCTATTACCTACCACTTCATGGCTAGTCTCCTAGCCCCTAGGGGAAGGTTCATTTCTTTATTTTTGCACAACTCACTTATTCAACTAAAGCAAACAATAAAAAAACACAATCTTAATCCATTAAAATTACACATTAAATACAAATTTTGCACAACATAATATTAAGATTCAATCTTTGGAATCAAAATCCAGCAAGAAGAGACACACATACATAATCATTAAAATGCAAGGCTATGCAAGCCTAAAATTGAACAACTTATGGTGATGAAACACCACAAAACAGTAGCAATGCAAGGCTATGCACTCTTGAAATTGAACAACGTACGATAATGAATCACAACAAAACAATAGCAAGTGTCAATACACACTTCAATGAGGTTAAACCACACCCTACGCCAATATGGATTTATGTAGAGTACTGCAATAATTCCCAACAAGACTGTTATGTAAGTCACCGCAAAGCTTATGTAGAAGACACTCATGCCCATCAAACTATCACCTTCTTCCCCCTCATTATCCACTGGAGTTGTAAACGGTGGTCTAATTTTGGTGCAACCATTTTGTAATGGAGGTCCACACAAGAGAGGGTTCCCCTCATAACTGCTTTCATCAAAAGTAATGAATTGATTTTTTCTGTCGGGTGTTGCACTTGATAAGTTGTTGTGTGCTACACTAAAGACCGCTAGAGAGGTCATTTCAGTCAATTGAGGTGGAATTTTACCATTCAAATTGTTGTAGGAAAGATCCATACTTTCTATTTGCTTTAGATTTGAGAAATTTACAGGGATTGGTCCGGATAGATTGTTGTGTGACAAGTTCAATGCACGAATGCTGCTGCTTATCCTACCGAGTTCCGGTGGGATATTACCTTCTAGATTGTTGCACGAGAGGTCATTTCCAAACATGTACTCGAGGATGTAACCCTTGTAGGTGTAAGTTCTACTTTTTGTTGCAAACTCTACTTCTTCTTCAGCATCCACAGATGGATCAAACATAAATATGCCATAGTATAGAGCTTCAATAATTGTTGAATATAGTGACAAACTACTTGAATAAGTTTCCCTTAATATAAACCTCCGAAGGAAGTATCCTGGGTGGATGCATCAAAAGTATGTTACTCAAGCAATGAGGTATCGGACCTGAAAATTTATTGTTGGAAAGATCCAAAATGTTTAAGTGTTGCAAAAGGCATAATTGAATTGGAATTTGATCTCCTAAATGATTTCCTTTCAAGAGGAGAATTCTCAGTGATGAGCGGCTGCCAATCCAATTGGGAATGTTGCCAGTTAGAAGGTTATCTTGAAGATTCAGTGCAAATAGATTGGAGTTGTTCTGGAAAGCACTTGGAATTGGACCACTCAAGAAATTTTTATTTAATTGAAAAAAGTTGATACTTGAGGAATTGAAGCAAGATGGAACAAAGCCAAACAAATTGTTGTCAGAAAGGTCAAGAAATGTGAGATTAACAAGTTTGCATAACTCGATTGGAATAGGACCTTCAAGGTGATTTTTTGCCATAAAAATGTCCTCTAAAGATGAAATGTTCCCAATCCATGTTGGAAGTATGCCTGAGAAGTGATTGTTGTCCAAATATAAATAATGTAGATTAGTCAAATTAAAATTGGTAGGAAATATTTGGCCATTGAAGCTATTTTTTGATAATATGAGAAATTCTAATCGGTAGCAACCCATTATGAAATGCATTGGTATTGTTCCTGAGAAATGATTCTCAGACAAGTCTAGACCGGTTAAGAAAACCAAATTCTCAAAAGAAGTAGGAATATTGCCTTCAAATTCATTTCTAGACATATTTAAAAATTTCAAATTTGGAAAAATTAAACCAATGTTTGTGGGAATTGGACCATGTAAGTAATTATCCGAAATATCTATGATAAAAATGTTGGGACGAATATCATATGGTACTATGAAAGGCCCTGTGAAAGAGTTATTTTTTAGACTAAAAGCCTCCAATCTTGTATTGTTCTCTAAGAACCAGTTAGGGAACTGCCCAACCAACTTGTTGTGAGAGAGATTAATTACTCGCAAATCATATTGGTATTGAAGAAATCTGGGAGGTGTGCTATTGTGAATGTTATATGAACATTTAGACAAACTGAAAACCTTTAATTGGAAGGTTGGAATCCAAGTAAGAGAATCAGGTTCCAAAGCTAATATATTGTTATCACCTACTAGGATCTTAAGATTTGAGAGGTTGAAAAGGAAGGAAAATGTGGACGGGATCAAGAACTTGTTATCTGATAAAGAAAGATACACAAGTGATGACAAACTTGATAGTGGAGACTGGGCAATGTTCCCATTGAAGTGATTATAAGAGAGATCCAATACATGGAGTGATGTCAGGTTTGCCATACATGAAGGTAGTCTCCCTTCAAAATTATTGCCGCTGAGGTATATCTCTTGGAGTTTCTTAAGTTCACACCAGCCTGTATAATGTGATAATTAGTTATTATGTTCTACCATTGTAATTATTCAAAGCAATATCATTGCCAAAAAAAAAAAAACCCTACCTAGGCCAGGTAGGGTGCCATCCAATCCACAGTCTTTCACTGCCAATACTTTAAGAGAAGTCATAACTCCAATTTTATGAAGAAGACTTTTATCAATCGATGAATTATCCAACTTCAACTGCTCAAGGTTATTTAGTTTGCTCAACTCTAAAACAAAAGCAAAAAGCTTAAATTAGTACTAATTGCTCAAAATTATTAGGATACCACACAAAAGTGTTAAAGTAGCGAAGACCACTTCCACAACTAAGATTCTTTGAAAGAAAGTAATTTTATTTTATCTAATAATAATTTTATAGACTACCACGTAATGTGGCAGTCTATATACTTTCATATTTTAGAATCTAATTCAAATTATGAAATTAATTTATTTCAACTAGAGATAATGCTTTTTCTTGAAGATCTCAGTTTTATTTTAAGAGTAGTGTCATTAAACCTTTTTTTCCCCTTTTTGTATAACATCTAAATCATTTCTTTTTTGTTGTTGCTACAATTATTTCCGATTTGGTAAATTCCTTTTTACACAAATCATATCAAAACCATTTTTTTTATTTGATAAGAAATTATTTTTATGATCAATTTATAATAATAATTAAGTATTATAATTTTTGATGAATGAACTTCAATTATTTACAAGTCATTAGAATAATAGAAAATGCATTTTTTTAGATTAATATAGTTTAGAATATGAATCTATTGTAATATTGTTGTGAAGCTCTTAGAGCGTAGAAACATTTTATTCATGGGTTACTAAAGTTGGAATATAGAACGAGTTTAAATTGCTAGTTTTGGACAATTTAGAACAACCTTGAAGCTCCTATGTGATTATTGGTTTAGGCCAAGAAAAGTATGCTAAAAAAACTGATATTAAAATCTCCACTACGTCTTTGTTTTTGACATTTTGAATACAAAATTTAACAAGACGAAAATAAATTATGATACTTGTGAATGACAATAAGTTTAGTCTCATTGAATTTCAAGAAATTTGATTATCAATATTTAGAATAAGGTTTTTATAGAGCTTTTTTACTATTATGCCAATGATGAAAATAAAAACACAAAACAACATCACCTTGATGTCAATGGTATAACTTACCTTTAGTAGTAAATGATCCCACCAAATTGTTATATGAGAGATCTAATATCTTCAATGATGGGAAGGCAGTTAATGACTCAAGAACTTGTGCACTGAAATCATTCAGACTCAAGTCTAGGTGTTGCAGCTTAGTTAAGATGTTTGAATCTATAGGGCAAAATAAAATATCTCAAAAACATCGACATGATAATTTCATTTGACTTACCATACAAAAGAAGTATTTGATTCTAATCCATGAACATATATTTGTACAAAATATTATACCTCTTGTTGTCACGAAGTCCTTGATCTTATTTTCAGACAAGTAGAGCTCTTCCAACTTCCAAGTTGCTAAATGCTTTAAATTCTATAATAATAAAAATTACATAAAAAATCATGAGAAAAAAAGGAACTTCAATTGCATAAATACTTCTCATTTAAAATAGCATTAAAGGGTGAAATTTAGTTGCATAAATATCAATGATTGATAGGAGGGAAATAAGAAATGTTACATGCTCAATAAGCGTGAAAAACTCTTCCAATAATCTTCCTTTGCAAATTAATGAGAGTTTTACCTTTGATATGAATTGTTCCATTCAAATTGTTGTAACTCAAATCTAGTTCCTTGAGCGACATAATACTACTTAAGGATTGCAGAATGCTGTGATTGAAATTATTAACATCCAAGTGAAGCACCTCCAACTTGCTCAATAAAGAGAATCTGTCAAAACCTGCAATTTAGATTATTCAATTTACATGTATGTGACTTTATATTCCCACAATACATTACAAAATGAATCCTAACATGCAACTAATCTGTGGTCTACATTTATTTTTAAAGAAAAGGTAAAAAAGAAAAAAAATAATTCCAAACAATTTACTTTGGTCAAACAGATTAATTGGAGGAGGGAAACCAAATGTTTACACGCTCAAGAATTAAGCACTCATTCATCTTACATTGGATGAGAATTTTAGTCGAAAGGCTTACCTTGGATGGGGATTGATCCAAAATGTTTACACACTCAAGAATTAAGCACTCTTCCTTTGCAAATTAATGAGAATTTTACCCGAAAGGCTTACCTTCACCATGCAAATTGTTGTCCCCCAAATGTAGTTCCTTGAGGGAAGCAATTCCACTCAAGGATGAAAGAATACTGTTATTGAAATAATTACCATCCAAGTAAAGCACCTTCAGCTTGCTCAATGAAGAGAATCTTTCAAAACCTGTGATTTAGATTTAGATGCTTCAATTTGCATGTCCGCAACTATATATTCCCACAAAACAGTATAAAATGATTCCTAACTCAAATGATGTAATAGAAAAAAAAAATTAGCATATCAACAAATTTTAAACTTGGTACCTTCATTTGGGATCCATCCACAAATGGAATTATAACTCAAATCGAGGTGCTGGAGCTCTTCAAAGGGAAGAAACAGAGAGGCATTGAAGTACCAACCTCCCCCACTTTCTCCACTCCAATAAATTGTATTATTAAGAGCAAGTTTGATTACACGGCTGGTGGTGATGTTGCACTCGACTTTTTCCCACTCACAGCAATCACTCTCTTTGTCGGCTGAGTCCCAAGATGTAAAATGATATTCAAAAGTGTAGTTGATGGTGGAAGCTTTGTATTGCAAGAGAGCAATTCTCTCTTGCTCCCAGCAACCAAAGCACCCATTCATACCAAAATGAACCAAAAATAACACCACCGGCCACCACCAAAAACGTCCCAGCAACTCCATTACTTTTTCTTTTTCTGATTTTCAATCACAATAAGCCTGACAAAGTTTTTGTCCAACTCTCAGTTATTACGATTCCAAATGATCTTGAGTTTAAATAAGCCACCAGCACCTTACATATAGTGTTATCAAACAGTCCACATCAGTATTACGATTGGTCTGATAAATATTGCAAATCGCGTTCTTTGTGGTGATCACTGTTCACCATTGACCAAAGAGCATCAAATTGACTTTGCTAGCTGCTAATGATGTTTTTCCTATTTCGTATGTAATACGTACCTATAAAATATTTCATTATTTCATAGTGATGACTAATTCATACTTCATACCATAAACTTTAGGGCCATAATATTATATGTTTTGCATTATTTGAGGAGACCTAGAGCCAATAAAAGGCTAAAGACTCCCTATCAAAAAATAAAATAAAATAAAAGGCCAAAGACATATGGTACTTATTTAATTCTTATAGGTAAATTAAAAAGGAAGCCTACAATTAAATAGATTTAATTGATTTGGGCCTAAGATATTAGAAATAATATGAAGCCTAAGTGAGGTGGCATAAGTAAATATAAGAGCCTTGATAAATTAAAAAAAAAAAAAATGGAAAACCCTAGCCTTTTATCTGAGTTATACGTGTAAATAGGTATATATATAAAAATAGGAGACCTCCTCTCTTTAAGCGGCACCAAGCAATCTTTTTGTTTTACTCTCCTCTGCGTCTGTGTAGGAGAATCAGGTCAGCTCTCCTCTTTATTTGGGTAATTGGGTTCTTGTATTTATGTGATACCTAGCAAGTGTCTATCTAGCTTAAGGGCTATTGATATATCACACACCTAGGATGGAGAATTTCTATGTATATCAATCTTTGTGCCGCACAGAACATAGGGGTAGGTGTGGACTTGAGAAATCAACATTGTCATCATGTTAATAAATAAATAAAATAAAATAAAAAACTGATTATGGCTAGAAAATCATCCCACGTTTTCAGGAAGGAATTGTGCTTGAAATTACTTTAGTAGCTAATAGGACAATATACATGACTTCATAAAATCTAACCTATCAATATATTAAAGGAAAAATGACTTCTAGGCATATGTTCTGATCTCAACAACCCCCCACTTATCCTTATATCATGGGAAAGGATGTCCTATGGTTATTATTATATTACACTAGGAATGATGGGTATATCTACATGACAAGAAAGGATGTGAACTGTAGATTGATGAGATTTCCCTTATTCAGCCATTTTGAAGTTCTTGAATATCCATGATTATATCAATGGAAAAATCAGATTTGGCAGAAATATTTTTTAAGTTCAAGAAAAAAAAAAAACACTGATCAAAGACTGAAAGTGAATTGGATAGTTCGGTGAATAAATAAAATTTTTTGGATATATCAGTATTGTCTAGGATAAAATTGTTTGAGCGTGAAAACAGATTTTTAAGTAGGAAATTGTGTATTGATGGATCTAGCTTTGGTGTTGCTAAGTTCTAATTCTACTAATCTGTTGTAATTCAAGGGAGGTTGATTTCTTTTATTTTTGCAAATAAAAGGTAAGTGGTGTTTATTAATTTTGGAGATTTTCCCAAATCAATGTTGATTATTATACTATTTTATATCAAATAAATATGTTGATATTATATATATAAATTGATATTTTATAAATGCTTGATGTGCACATTGACTATTCATTTTATGAAAAACTTGTGAGACAACTTAAATTTATTTAAATTTGTATGTGTGAATATATCTTTATATTTTTTAGAATTATGAATGGATTATTTTTGTGAGCATATTGAATATGTTTTGAAAACCTATGGCAAGTCGTGATTAAAAACTCAGTATTGTATTTAGTCCTTAGCAAAGGACAATCATATTGCAACAAGTCCTTAGCAAGGGAGAGTCCCAGAAAAGGGGACAATGCACATTTGATAGTTCCTTAACAATGGAGTATACTATTGAGGATTCGATCAAAAAGGAAGCTCTTTATCAAGGGAGTGCACCTTTAGGTTCCAAAGGAGTCATCCTTAAGAAAATGGATGAAAATGAGGTTTAAGTCCTAAAAAGGGATAGCACAACTCTGTCAACGAGGCATAAATGTTGATCACGAGAAAAGTCTAAGAAATTATTTATATGATGGTATTGATATATGTATTATGATGGTTCATAATATAAAGATATATTTTTTTATGTGAAATATTAATGAGTTACAAGTTATGAATTTGTTGTAAATTTTATTTATTTGAAAGGTTTGTTCCCACACCCCAATGTTAGTGAATTTCACTTATTGAGTTTTCTCACTCCCCTTTATTTTTCTCCTTATAGATACAATAGAAGAATTATTGGAGTAGAGATTCTTGGAAGACAACAGTTACGAATTATTTTGTGGAACTGAGGATTTTATTATGATTTTTATGGCATTAAACATTATACTGGAGAATTATTTTGAGGATGTTTTATCTTTAGTGGATTAGAGCTTTGACATTTGTGATGAGATTTTAGGTTGCTGGTTGCTTTTATTTAATATTTTTTATGGATTATTTAGATTGAATAGACTTTTATTATTTATGATTTTGGGGCATTATAGACTTGGCGTCAATTGTCTTTTCTTAACTCAGATCATGTGCCTTCCTGAAAAATGTTTCACACTAAGGCTGTGTTTGGTTCCCGTAAAATATTTTCCGAAAAATAGCCTATTTTCTGGAAATGCTATTTTCAGGAAAGGAAAATATTTTCAAGTGTTTGATTGCATTATGAAAATTGTTGTAGAAAATATTTTCATGTGTTTGGTTCTATTCTGAAAATACTATTTTCCTACACATTTTTCACAGTTTCTTAGCTATTTTCTTAGCATCCAAACAATTTATATTACAAAAAATTTCAAAATCACAACCAAATCCTAACACCACACATCACCGAAACTCCAATTCAATCCACGGCAGCAAGCTCCGGCAATCAAAAGCCATAAAAGAAACAAAACTAAAGAAAAAAAATCATCAAATCCGGTCTGCTCGTTGTGATGAGGCGATTGGGTTCGAACGGTGAGTGCGGTGCGACTAGGTTCGATTGGTGCAACGCGATGCGACTCGCTGGGTCTGGATCGAAGGTCGAAGGTGATGACATCGCTGGATCGTGGCAATGGGTCTGGGTCTAGGTCGAAGGCGATGTGTCTGGTTGAAGGTCGTCGATGATGGGTTCGTGAGTTCGTGGTCGCTGGCGATGGGCTCTGAGCTTGGATCAGCGGTTTGTGGGTTCGTGCTCTCTTTCTCTCAGTTTTCCGGAAAAGAGTATTTGAAGTGAAAATAAAAAGGGAATTGATTTTCACCCTTGACTACTGGTCAACTAAAAACAATTTCCGGAAAATTGATTTTCCATGCGCAACCAAACACCCGCAATTACAAAAAAGCATTTCCAGAAGTGATTTTCACCCAAAACAAAGACAGCCTAAATACTAATCTATGTTTATAAATATTTTCACAATAAATCTTAAATTGTAGATTGTTTAAGAATGTAATTTTAGTAGTGAGTTCAAATTAGAATTAGCTATCACAACTTACTATTTAGAATTTGTTATAATTTGTTGTGAAAATGTTACAAATGTAGCACTTCTCATATCATTAATATTATAAATTTTGGGGTTTTTATTTTTTATTTTTTTAAAGAACAAACTGGGCATTATTTGAGATAAGATACATTGTGGTAGTTAAAGACTTGGTGTTAATTGCCCTTTCTTGACTCATATCCAATACCTTCTTAAAAAAGTATTTCATTGTAAATACTATCTATATCATTAATATTATAAACTTTGCAATATTTGAGAGATAGCCTAGACCATGACAGATGAAGACTTCGTGCTACCATATCTTTCCACCAACCACCATGAGATTTTTTTTTTTTTTTTTCTTTTCAAAATGTTATTAAATAATTATAATTCAATTTCATTGAGAGAAAAAAATATGAAAAAATTATTTTATAAAACAGTCTCAAGGAGCACCCCTCTCATATTTGATGGTCCCACCTATATATAACACCCACATTCTGTAAGAGCAACGCACCATAACACATTCTCAATTTCTCATAACATAATTTTTTTTCCATGCATGGGTCACTCACATTGTGCATCTCCCTCAAAAGTAAATAAAACCTGGATTTTCAACATTTAAAATGGCTAGCAAACCAACCTAGCCTAATATGAATATATATGGTTATGTGACTATGTTTATGTGTGTGAGAAAGAGTGGTGCTACAAGCTCTAGTGCAAATAAATTAGGGTGTTCTTTATTCTTTGCGAGAGAGAACTGAGGGTGTATTTGGGGTTTTGGAATTGTGAAAGTGCATGTATACTACTATTGTAATCTCCTTATTTTATAGTGGGAATTTTCTCTATTGTGGTCTATACATGTAGGCAAATTGTCAAACCACATAATTCTCCATGTCTAATTTTTTTTTTTTTCTTCTTTCTTTAATCTTGTGTAAACAATTTATTTTCACAGCACTTTTCTTTCTATTATAATTTGGGAATTTGTCCTACACAAAAAGACCTACACTTAACACAAAGCCAAAGACTTTGCCGTCAGTGGTGCTTTCTAAATTTTTTATCTAGTACTTTCTTAGAAAATAGTATTTTGATGACTAACCCATAAATCTTGTATTATTCTGTTTGCATTATTTGAGTAGACCTAAAATCAAGAAGAGGCCAAAGATTTAGGCCTTAATGGTACTTTCCTAATTCATCTCTGGCAGTCTCTTAGAAAATGTTTGGTAGGGATGCTTAGCCCATACCATTTTATGAGTTTTTCTACATTTGCATTATCTGAGATGATTTGGACTCAACGAAAGGCCTAAAATTTGGCACCCATTGTGCTTACCAAGTCAACTCGTATTTAGTGCCTTCTTAAAAAGTATTTTAAAGTGAACACTAGTTCATAACACTGATATTATGAGATTTGGTTCTAGATGACAACATACTCAAGAAGAGGCTAGAGACTTTGGCTTCAATAGTGCTTTCATAGAAAATATTTGGTAATGATGACTAGTTCATAATATTGGTATTATGAGCTTTGCATTATTTGAGAATACCTTAAGTCCTAAACTCAAGAAGATGCCAAAAACTTTGGCGTCAATGGTGTTTTCATAATTTGAATGTAATACATTCTTTGCAAAATGCTTCGTAGTGATTGGTGTCAATCGATTACACAGCCAATAGTGATGTTGCACTTGACACCCTCCCACTCACAGCAATTACTCTCTTTGTCGAATGAGTCCCAAGGTGTAAAACAATGTTTATCCATTATTTGAGATGACCTGGACTAATTAAGACTTTGCTACGATGACAATCTTTTCTAAATGAAAAAGGTGCAAGAAGATAATTTATTTTCTTTTGATGAGTAAATACTTTGATTGAGGGAAGTAAAGCTTATTGATATAGTTTCACACAATGAAATTTAACTTTTGTTTGATCTCATAATGTTGTTGTACTCGTTTACAAAAATTTACCAAATTCCTAGATTCGTGAGAGAAAAAAAAAACAAAAAAAAAAAAACAAAAGAAAATAGAGGAAAAATAAGACACTAATTTATTTTATTTATTTATTTTTGTTTTCATCTAATTCATTCACGTTTTCCTCTCTATCTTAGTTTTTGTCTAATACATTCAATAAGCAAAAAAGCTACATCCACTACTAATATAAAGGTAGACAAGGATAGAGCTAGAATTTTGGGTTAGGAAGGCAAAGTATAAGAAAAGAAAATTATGAAATTCCAATTAATCAAATATCCATTTAGTTTTAACAAACTAATAACAAAGACAAAGACACAACAATACTGTTATGTATGTAATACACTACAAGGCACAAAATACTGTTGTTTCTTACTAAATTATTATAATGAAATCAATGTAAAATTATATGAAAAAGATGCCAATATTTTTGTAAAAGGGAGCCAAATATAAAATTGTAGAGAATATACTTTTTCTCTTTCTGCCCGAGCCCCTTTGGACCCCCCACCTAGCTTCATCCCTATACAAACGAGCTTTCTCATATCATATTTGTGCTTTTTTTCAAAAGCAAAAATGTTACATCCCTTATTTGTGATGACCGAGACTTATTTTATTTCTTCTTTTTTTTTTTTATGTGAGAAACTTGATGGCCAAGACTAAGTGTCCGTTTGGGAACAGTTCATCTAGTTTTTTGTTGAAATTTTTTTGCTAAAAGTGTGTTAAAATATACTTGTACCTTTAAAAAAATTGAAAAAGTGAGAAAAAAAATGAGATTTTAAAAAGTTGTACATAAAATCTAAAAGTTAAAAACTAATACCACAAGCCAATGTCAAACAAACTCTAAAACTCCGCATTGTGGTATCTTTCCACCCACTACAATGGCAACCTTTTCTACTAAATAGAGAAGGTGCAAGAAGATATTTTCTTTTTCTTTTAATGAATGAATACTTTCATTGAGGGAATAAAAAACAACCAATGGCCTTGTGGATACACTTTTATGAAAGAGATTTGACTTTAGGTTGATTTCAATTTCATTTCATACTGTTTTTGCTTGTGTCCCAAGATGTAAAATTATTATCATCTATGTATTTGATCATGGAAGCTTTGAGTTGTAAAAGAGCTATTCTATTTGCTCCTAGCAACCAAAGCACCCATTAAAATCTAATTGAACAAAAATTAACACCACTAAAAAGCAAAAACATCTCAACTCATCTAATTTTTCTTTTCTTGAATTTCCGTGACAAAAATAAGACAAAGTTTTCTCCAAACGAAGTGGTCTTCAGTTAAAATAGCCACAAGCATGCTACATATATACTTGTATTAAACGGTCGACGTTATAGTATTGCAATTAGTCTAATAATGCAAAGCATGTTCTTTGTAGTGATCATTATTTACTTACTTCCGTTATTTGTTTTTGTTGGGAAGATAATATCATGAAAAGCCATTAATTGAGCATTTAATATAACATATAGAGACATTACCAGATGATGTTACATTTAAATAAATAATAACATTAATTTTATTGATTAAAAGGTCAGGGAAGACCATGTCAGCAGCCCTCCTAATAAACCTAATAATTTCTCCTCAACAAGAAGCTAAAGACTTTGTCAATGTGTTCAGTACTTTCTTCATAGATAATGTTTAGTGATGACTAACCTCTACCCTCGGTATTATGAGCATTGCATTATATGAGAATACCTAAAATCAAGAAGATGCTAGAGATTTATAGCGCGTGGATTGAGGATGAGGGAAGGGGAGTGGAGGAGAGTAGAGTAGAGTTAACAAAAAATTAGGCTAATTTCTTGCTGAGATGATGAGATGATGTGTCAGAATTTGTGATAATAATTAGCGAGTCCTTGATGAGATGATGTGTCAGAATTTCAAGGACTCTAACCATTCTATCATTTTCCTCTCTATCTCTTAATTAATTACACACTTGTTTGTTTTTTTGGAAAGATAGTCTTCATTCATCAGGCAAAAAAGTTGCATCCACCACTAGTAATGTACGAGTTTTTCATTATTTAGGAAGACCTAAACAGCTAAGCTTAACAAAGAAGCCAAGGACTTGTTAAAAGTTACATCCACTAGTGTCTACTGGTATAATGGCCCTTTCCCAGATCGTATATCGTGCTTTTTTTTTTCCAAAGTTTGCATTATTTGAGGAGACCCGGGCCCGGGCTAAGACTTTGCATTAATGGTGTCTTTCCACCCACAATCATGGTATCTTCTTTTTATTTTGCTAATATAAAATAAAAAGGTGGAAGAAGATGATCCATTTTCTCTTGGTCAATAAATAGTTTAATTGACTTAACCCTATTTTATGTATTCTTTCGCCTTTAGTTTTGCCTAAACTCAAGAGAGGCTAACAACTTCAGCAGCAATGGTGTTTTCCCAATTTTGTATCTAGTACTTTCTTGGAAAATATTTGGTGATGACTGACCCATACCATTGGTTTATGAGCTTAGCATTGTTTAAGAAAAACCTGAACCGAAGAAGAGGCCAAAGACTTTGGAGTCAAATTTTTATTTTTATTTTTGATAGTTAAGGGTATGAGAGATTTTAACCTTGGATGTCTATATTGAAAACACTAAAATGTGGCAACTAGTTGAACTACGAAACTCTTGGAGTGTCAATTGTGCCTTCTTATTTCATGTCTAACACGCTATTTGAAAATGTTTCATAGTAATGACTAGCCTATACCATTGATTCTACTAGCTTTACATTATTTGATGGGTAAAAGCCATTAGATGAGGATATATTTTGAAGTTGCAAAGAGATAAGGAAAAAAGCCAATGAGTTCAAGCTCAAATGGCACAGGTACATGTTGATATTAAAGAACCTTTAGAGTAGAAAAAAATCAAACAACAAAATTACATTAAATTTTGTTACGATCAATGTGTTAGTGTTGGCAAATTCCATGACTTTGTAACTGGCAAATTTAGTATGTAATGAGTACATGAAGTTCAGATCAAGTTCATGATAAATAGTGCAGGAAACAGCTCAAATTGGCCATATGGATAAATATGTAGTGAAGCTTTTACAAAGGTAAATCTTATTCAATTGGTTTCCACGGGGCTTACCAGTGCATATGAAATAACACGAATGACCATATCGAATTACCACATATCAAATTACCACTAGCAAGATAGAGAGAGAATTTTGCATCCACCACTAGTAATATACAAATTTTGCATTATTTAGGAAGACCTAAAAAGCTAAACTTAACAAAGACGCCAAGGACTTTGGGTCAATGGTGCTTTCCCTACACCTTATTAGAAAATAGGAATTAGCATTGTTTGGTAAGGAGAGGAATGATGGAAAATTTTTGGCCGAGTCCAAGCATTTTCTCTTCAGGCCACCAAAATATTCTCTATGGAAAACACAATTGATTTGATACAGTCATACAGTCCTTAGTTACTTTTTTCCCCAGTCTTGAAATGTTAAAAGAGTATTGTTTCAACATTAATATTTTTTTATTCTTTTCTCTTCTTTTTCCTTTTAGTTTTTTTCTTTCTTTGTGGTTTGTTCATTTCCAATTTTCTCTCTCTTTCTTCTATTTTTTTTTTATTTTATGTTTTTATTTATTTTTTCAATCTTTCGTGTTTGTTCAGTATCAATCTGTGTGCTCAAAATTGTTTATTGGTTTATAAAAAAGTTTATAATAATAATGAGAAAAAATTTATAATATTTTAATTTTTATTAAATATTTAATTGATAGAATAAGTAATAATTTATTTAAAAAAATTTTCATATATAATGAAATAAGGATGTGAGATTAAATTTATACCAACTATATTTTCTATCATCTTATTTTTTTTCTTAACCAAATAAAAAAAAATTTCATCCCTCTACTTTTCTACCTTTTCAAATAAACACAGATAATAGAAATTAAAATCTTTTCTATCTTCCCACTTTTCCATTTTTTTTTTTCTTTTCTTTTTTCCATCTGATTGGGACATTCTAACTTCTAAGAATAACATAATATCAAATTGATTTTAAAAAAAAAAAAAAAAAAAAAAAACCTACTAAGAATAACATCGGTGATGGATTGGACCACTGTAAAAGACATAAATTTATGTGACAAAGAAAAAGAAAAGGAAAATTATTTGTTTATATTTTACTATTACTATAAGATTTATAATTTTATATTGTAAACTAAAAATATGTGTACAACATTATACACTTTTACAAATGTGTACAATGTTATACATATTTGTTTAATTTACAATGTAAATCTTACATTAATAGTGTAATGTAAAACCAATAATTGCCCTATATATATATATTATCATTTATAAAAAAAAATAGTGGTAATACTAAAATGGTACACAACTATTGACCAATATCAAAATATTTTATTTCCTTGACCAAATCAAAGTAGCCAATTTCCATTTTGAAAGATTGTATTGCAATGTATTAAGAAACATCTATTTTGTGTTTTCTCAATTGCTGACAACTTTTTTTAATTAAAACGATAGCCCATTTGTTGATACTATATGAATGCTAGTTGATACTATATGAATGCTAGTTTGGATTTTCAAGAAAAAAAAATGTTGTTCTAGCGTCAGTGTGTTTTTGTGGTGGTTTTTTTCTTATTTATTATTTTAATGATTTGTTAATATTATTTTAAATAAAGTGATAATTTTCAGTTGCAGCCTATTGTCAAAGTAAAAAACTATAACGCGTTATGCGTGCACTTTAAGAGGATATAGATTGTGTCCAGTGCCTTTTCCCACTGGACACGATACGATTCAAATATGTGTCCAAAACATTTTGAACAAATGTTTGCATCTTAGTGTATCTAGTGTAAAAAAAAATAGATACAAGCCGTATACTATTTTTACTTTGACGACAACAATTAAAAAATACCACTTCATTTAAAAGATTATCAACAACTCATTAAAAAAATAGTATTTTAAAAAAAATTAAATAAAAAAAATTACAAAACCCACCAACATGACCACAACCCATATGCCGTACTCGAGTTTCAGTCCACGTTCAACATTATCCCCCAACCATTGAGGATTTTTCACTTGGCGACATGCAAAATGCACCATGTGTGTGACGTGTAGAACACTAATGTGGGGTTTGAGCAAATGAACTTTTTTTACTTATATTCATTTTTAGGAGTCGCCACCATCCATTGGAATTCTAAGACACAATTGGTAACCTAAGTCTAATTATTTTTATTTCCTAATTTTAACTAAGAAAACCCTAGGGTTCTTAAGCTAAACTAGAAAATAAAAAGATGTCTTAAACCAAAAGACATGGATTCGGAAGCTCAATTACGTGTGGAGAATGTGTTAGGCACCTCACAACGCCTATTCAAAAAAAAAATAGTACCTTGTTTCAAATTAATCTTATAACTCACCATTTAAAGAACAACTTAAAATATTTGACATTTGGTTTTAAAAAGAATGATATGCATGTACATGTGAAATAAGATAATGATTAAGCATGTAAAAATAACATGTATAATCTATACTAAGATGACGTGAAAAATGGCATGTATCCATCCTAAGATGACATGTATCTATCCTAAGATAGCATGTGAAAAAGGGCATGTATCCATCCTAAGATGACATGTGAGAAATGACATGTATTTATCATATGATGGCATGTGAATGTATGACATGTATAATCTACCCTAAAGTGACATGTATAATCTACCCTAAAGTGACATGTAAATGCATTTGACATGCATAAGTAAACATGTGATTACATGGCATTTACTAAGAAAATAAATTGAATGATGAAGAAATAAATTGAAGGTAAAATTTTTAGAAGATGCGGAAACAATGTCATTTGACAATTTTTTTTTTTTTTTTTTTTTAAAAAAAAAAAAAAAAAAAAAAAAAAAAACCCATTGGTGATGGATTGGACCACTTTGTAAAAGACATAAATTTATGTGACAAATAAAAAGAAAAGGAAAATTATTTGTTTATATTTTACTATTACTATAAGATTTATAATTTTATATTGTAAACTAAAAATATGTGTACAACATTATACAGTTTCACAAATGTGTACAATGTTATACATATTTGTTTAATTTACTAGATTTACATTAATAGTGTAATGTAAAACCAATAATTGCCCTATCTATATATATATATATATACATATATTATCATTTATAAAAAATAGTGGCAATACTAAAATGGTACACAACTATTGACCAATATCAAAATATTTTATTTCCTTGACCAAATCAAAGTAGCCAATTTCCATTTTGAAAGATTGTATTGCAATGTATTAAGAAACATCTATTTTGTGTTTTTTCAATTGCTGGCAACTTTTTTTAATTAAAATGATAGCCCATTTGTTGATACTATATGAATGCTAGTTTGGATTTTCAAGAAAAAAAAATGTTGTTCTAGCGTCAGTGTGTTTTTGTGGTGGTTTTTTATTTATTTATTATTTTAACGATTTGTTAATATTATTTTAAATAAAGTGATAATTTTTAGTTGCTGCCTATTGTCAAAGTAAAAAACTATAATGCGTTATGCGTGCACTTTAAGAGGATACAGCTTGTGTCCAGTGCCTTTTTGCATTGAACATGATACGATTCAAATACGTGTCCAAAACATTTTGAACAAATGTTTGCATCTTAGCGTATCTAGTGTAAAAAAAAATAGATACAGGCCGTATACTATTTTTACTTTGACGACAACAATTAAAAATACCACTTCATTTAAAAGATAATCAACAACTCATTAAAAAAATAGTATTAAAAAAAAAAAAAAAAACCATTACAAAACCCACCAACATGACCACAACCCATATGTCGTATTCGAGTTTCAGTCCACGTTCAACATTATCCCCCAACCATTGAGGATTTTTCACTCGGCGACATGCAAAATGCACCATGTGTGTGACGTGTAGAACACTAATGTGGGGTTTGAGCAAATGAACTTTTTTTTACTTATATTCATTTTTAGGAGTCGCATCCATTGGAATTCTAAGACATGATTGGTCACCTAAGTCTAATTATTTTTATTTCCTAATTTTAACTAAGAAAACCCTAGGGTTCTTAAGCTAAACTAGAAAATAAAAAGATGTCTTGAACCAAAAGACATGGATTCAGAAGCTCAATTACGTGTGGAGAATGTGTTAGGCACCTCACAATGCCTATTCAAAAAAAAATAGTACCTTGTTTCAAATTAATCTTATAACTCACCATTTAAAGAACAACTTAAAATATTTGACATTTGGTTTTAAAAAGAATGATATGCATGTACATGTGAAATAAGATAATGATTAAGCATGTAAAAATAACATGTATAATCTATCCTAAGATGATGTGAAAAATGGCATGTATCCATCCTAAGATGACATGTATCTATCCTAAGATAGCATGTGAAAAACAGCATGTATCCATCCTAAGATGACATGTGAGAAATGACATGTATTTATCATATGATGGCATGTGAATGTATGACATGTATAATCTACCCTAAAGTGACATGTGGATGCATGGCATGTATAATTTAGTTTGGAAAGCAAGATAAGACAAGCATAACTAAACATGTGATTACATGGCATTTACTAAGAAAATAAATTGAATGATGAAGAAATAACAAGGAACACGAAGGTAATTTTTAGAAGATGCGGAATCAATGTCATTTGACAATTTTTTTTTTTGAGATTCATTTGACAAATTATTGATCTCGAAGAAATCTTTTTTTTTTTTTTTTTTTTGGGCAAAGCAAGAAAAATCATTTTCTTGACCTTAAGAGCCTTTGTACAATTTTTTTTTTTTTTTTTTTTTTTTGGGCAAAGCAAGAAAAATCATTTTCTTGACCTTAAGAGCCTTTGTACAATTTTGAGAAATTTTGGGGCCATTTTGTGATTTCATGAAGTTTAGGGTAAGAAATGTAATTTTGTGAAGTTGAAGAGTTAATATGCAATTTTGAAAAGTTTGGGTTGAAGTTGTGATTTGGAAATGTCTTGGGTCAAAAGTGTAATTTTGAAAAGATTTGGGATTGGTTTGTAATTTTTAGAAGCTGTGTTTATGGCTTGTGGACCCACAAGTTTGGGCTGAATGTTTGGGTTTAACTTGAGGTTTTGTAAGTGTTGGGCTAGAACTTTGGGAAATTTGATGGGCCTAAGTGTTCATGCTTAAATAAATTTCAGACTGGGCCTACTTTACACACACACGGATTGGGTTTAAATTTATTTAAATGTGTGGGTGTGTTGGGCTGGATTTAATTGAGTCTTTATTTTATTTCTTTCGATCTCTTCAAATTAAAATCTCCCTCATCAAATTAACATAATCTTCTCTAACCGATAGCACCCTCTTTCTCTCTAATCCCACATCCTTCTATTCTCTCAAAATCAACCGATGCTTCTTGGTTGGACCTTCATGGCCGAAACCTCAACTCCTCTTTCTCTTAGCTGAAGCTCTCTCCTCTCAACATCTTACACTAAACTCGCTCGGATCTTTTTCTCTCTCTAAACCAAAGCTCCACGGCTCCACCGCCAACCACCATGACCAAAGGTGGTGGTCTTCTCCTCTTCCTCTCTATTTTCTTTTTCTTAATTTTTCTATTCAAAGCTCCCTCCTTTTTGGTCAGTGTGTTGGGAGATTTGGGTTTGGGTTTGGATTTCAAAGGTGGGATTTTTATTGGGTTTGGCCAAAAGGTGTTTGTGTTTTGATTTGGGGTTTGTTTCGAGTGGGTATTTTCAGGGGTTGGGTTTTGCGGACATTTCAAAATGAGTTTACTGGGCTATGTAGCCGTGTGTGTATGTCCTGTGTTCATGAATAAATGTGAATCTGAGCATGTGTAAACAAAATGTATCAAGCACAGGCATGTATGAGCAAAACTGACAGAAAGGTATGAGCTTTTATGTTCAAAAATGCATGCTTGTGTGAATAAAAATAATGTGTACATTTTCTGCGTATCTGTGTGTACAAATCTAGATATTTGAACATTAGCATGCAAAATAAAAGGGGAAACAAATGCTACCCATTTTTAGTTTGAACTTGTTGCTGTTTTCCTGCCATTCTGTCTAGCTTCTGAGTTGTGCTCTTGATAGCTGAAAAAGGAACAAGCTTTAGATTAGACATTGAGTTAGTCTGTTAGAAATGGAAAAGAGAGAAGAGAGAATGGGAACAAAGTGAGGAAAAGAGACATTGGGCTTGTTTCACTTTTACTATCTTGTTCTTAGAGCATCTCCAACGAACAAAATTTAGAGAGTAAACCCACAAAAGGGTGCTTCAACAGTCTCTCTAAGTTAATGTTCATGAGCAAAATAATCAATTGGAATAAAAAATTCAGCCACCGATTAAAATATTTAATTTTTACTCAATATTTACCACGGTTAACAACAAAATCATTTCAGATCTTTTCTCTCTCAAACATCTCTAAACTCAATCTCAATAAAAATACAAACTCAAATGACAATTTTAAAATTAATCAAATCAGAACAAAAAAAAAAAAAAAAAGACAAAGCAAATCTGACCCATCTGAGCCGCGGTGGGGATGAGGACAAGCAGTGGTGGGGAAGAGGACAGGCATGCGTGAACATCCGCCGGCGATCTCTGTGTGTGACTGTGTGATAGTGAGAGAGAGCTTCTCGTTCTGATATGTTATAGAGTGGACAGTCAACAGTGGTAGAAAAGAAAAGCAAAAGTAAAAGTGAAGATAATTTGTTCCCCTTTGGATAGTGCTGACTCTTCAGCGCTGTCCTGCGTTTTTTTTTTCTTTTTTCTTTTTAAAGCGCGTTTCAGCAAGGCCAATGCACTTCCCGTGGCTTCAGTGCAGTGTTGACAAGACTCATATATTTCTATTTTTTATAAAATTTTTATTAAAAATGGGTCTTGTAATATTATTTATATATTTAAAAATTATTTTATTATAGTGTTTTTAGTTTTTAGCAAAATAAGTAATATTTAAACACACTCAAAGTGTTATGTGTGTCGAAGAGAAAAATTAAAATTGAAAAATACTAATATAATATTTTTACAATACTTTTACAGTAAATTTTAAGTAATATGTTGTTACTAGTTAATATTGATGAGAAAAAAATTAATTTAAGTGGTGTATTCAAATTAAAATTAGTAACAACTTACTATATGTAATTTCTTGTGAAAGTATTCTCTTGTAATAACTTTATTACTCTAATAGATTTTCACAATTATATATCTGTGAAAAACTATAAGCAATAAATTTTAAGTGATAAGTTGTTACTAGTTAATATTGGTGAGAAAAAATTAATTTAAGCGATATTTTTAAATTAAAATCAGTAACAATTTACTACATATAATTTGTTGTGAAAGTATTTTCTTGTTAATTATTCTTACAGCTTTTCACAATTATATAACTGTGAAAAGCTACCAGAGAAATAGTTATAAGAGAATTTGCAATGGGGGACGAAGAAATAGAAATGATTTACTTTAAGGTTAGAGAATCTGTGTTTTAGTGGGAAATATATAGCTCATTTCATAATGATTGTGTTGATTAAACATTATGTTCTAAATAGGAGTGTCAGTTTGGGTTAGCGTGTCAGGTTCGTGTCGTGTCGAGATATTAGTATTTGACTAAATGGCTTAATCATAATCCGACCAATTTAATAATCGTGTCATGATTGTTGAATCCTAACTCAACCTGTTAATAAGGCGGGTTGAACTGACCCAACCCATTTGACCCTTTTAATAAACGAGTTGTGTTGGTTTAACACGAATGTAACACAACCAATTTCAGCCTCCATAATATTAAATATAACATTCATCTAGAAATATTTTTTTACATCCCAATAGCAGCACATACACTTCAAGTCTTCAATCCAAATTCAAAATAATATAGTTCAACAAAAATATAACATCCATCTAGAAATAAATTCTTTACACTCCAAAATAAATGCAAACACTTCAACCCAAATTCAAAATAACATAATTTAACAAAAATAAAATAACATAGTTCAACAAAAATATAATATCCTTGGAACTCACCAAATACTAAATATCAAAATTGAAAGAATTACAACACATAGTAGGCTAATCCCAACTATGACTATGATTATCATCCATAAATTCTAGTTTATAAACTATCTCAATAAACCCACTTGCAAGATATGCAGATGGTGTCCAACACTAATACAAAAAAAAAAAAAAAAAAACACACGCACAAGACAAAAGCTACACCAGGCCTTAATCAACAATTAATATATCTCATATTAATAACAGCACATGGATTCAAAGTATATAGAAAAAAACATTATGCAAAAAAATTACTGAGAATTTTAAAACACAAGAAAAGTTTTCTTTAATTCTAAAACTACTAAACACATTGAGAGAGAGAGAGAGAGAGAGAGAGAGAGAGAGAGCAATAACCTTTGAGATTTGAGTTTAGAATTGGGTGTGAGACTATAAGAGAGAGAGAGAGAGAGAGAGAGAGAGAGAGAGAGAGAGAGAGAGAGAGAGAGAGAGCAATAGCCTGTTTGAGATTTTGAGTTTAAGAATTGGGTGTGAGACTATAAGATAGTAGAGTGAGCACGACTAAAATAAATAAATAAATAAATAATTAGATATTTTTAAGAAGGTTTAGAGATTTAGGGTTTGTAAAATTTCAATCTCCAATTATATCCCCTTTAAGTTTTTGTAATTATTCACTTTTCTTTTTAAATTTAAAATATATGTTGGATATAAAAGGTATTTGACAAATCTAAAATAAAATGAATATTTATTTGTTATACGAGTTAAATGAGTTGTGTTAAGTGGGTCATTTCGGGTTGACACAAATAAATTGACGTGTCAAATGTGTCTATTGCGAATTACGCAGGTTGACCCGTTTATGTCGCTTACAGGTCGACCTATTTATGACCCAAACCCATTAAGGCTCAACTCTAACCTGCAAAAACCCGTGTCATGTTCACAGGTTGGGTCGAACATTGACACTCCTAATTCTAAATATCATATACAGATAAAGGAAAAAGGTGGATTAAGATCTGGAGGTATGGCATGAGTGCAACACCATCAAAGAGTTAAGATTCAAAATTAAAAAGTTGACTTTTTCCGTCAACTCTTAGCTCAAAAAAGTTAAGAAGTTAAAAACTTTTCTAATCTAAGGTCTTAGGAAAAAAAGTTTTAGGATCTGTTTGGTACATTAACTTAAAAACATGTTTTTAGTTTTTAAATAACATTACATGTATTTTCACAAACTTTTTCACCCACACGTATTTCTAAAAAAAACTGAAAATTGTTGTTTAAACACATATACCAAATGGGCCTTAACTTTTTAACTTTAAAGTTTTCTCTCAAGAAAAGAAAAAAATAAATAAATAAACTCCACCTTGGGTATTGTACTGGATTTCAATCCAAAAAAGGTGAAAGGTGAGTTTACAAGGGTATGACTCTTATTGTGAACATTCCTATTTCCCATTAATTATTTTTTGAAATGTGAGACAAAATGTGATTTTAAACAAATAAATTTATTTATTATTATTGCTTTAAAACCCCTATTTATTTTTAAAATGTGAAATAAAAATTAAACAAATACCCTAACAAAAAGCAAGGAATGCCAATCTCAAAACTCAACCTGAATTTTCTTGCTGATAATGTACTCATTATCATCATAAATTAATACACAGCATAAAATAGAATACTAACAATAACATCATTATGTGACGAGCTAAATATTCTTTCAAATGTCAATGAAGAACTACATATGTAACACGATTTTAGTGCTAACTACCGTCTCAAAAGAGATAAGAGACGAGCCAAATCCATCAATCTTGAACTGATGGTATGTTAATAGACTTAGATTTGAGAGCACTTCAATAGTTTGGTGCGAGCTGACATGACCAAGCAAGGTGGAAGAGTGGAGACCACTTTTCTTGGCTCTTCTTCAAATATCCAACCAAATGTGTTAGTTGTCCCCGCAGTACTACCACCTATTTATGATACAATCAATTCTAAATCTAACCTCATAAACCCAACCAACAAAAAGAGAATTACATTATGCACTTGGATAGAAAAAAGTTAGACAAAGACATATTTAGCTTGATTATGCTCCTTCCAATCTCTTTCAAACACTTTGCTTTTTTATCTAATGGCACTTTCTGTGGATTGCCATGACCATAATCCTGAATCAATGTCAATGGATTCACAGAAGAGTAAAGAAATATTTGTGTCAACAGCTGCGGTGAGGTTGCAAAAAGTTTACAGGAGTTATCGTACCCGGCGCAGGCTAGCAGATTCAGCTGTTGTTGCTGAAGAGTTGTGGTAAGTGTCAATGTATGTTTCATATCATTTACTTTAAGAATGTGACTGTGTTTTTTCTGAGAAGTTATGGAACTATTTGGAGGTCGCAAGCTATAGATTATGCAAGGCTGAATCACAGCACGGTTTCCTTCTTCAATTTTCACAAAGCAGAAACAGCTGCCTCACGCTGGAGTAGGATCAGCTTGATTGCTTCTAAGGCATGTAGCTTACACAATTATTAACATCTTCATTATTGTATTTGCAACATATTTTGTTATGATTTCCAATGACTATTCTGTTCTTGGCCTCTTATTTTATCATTCACGCAAAACGATAGAAAACATTAATATTACAATTAAAATGGAAAAAATAATGGTGTCATACTTTAATAAATAATAATAATGTTTTCATGTAATTTGATAATTTTGGCAGGTTGGAAAAGGGTTGTATCAAGACGCTAAGGCACAAAAACTAGCTTTCCAACATTGGATTGAAGCTGTAAGCCTGTTATTTTAAGCTAAAAATTCACTATTATTATTATTATGATGATGATGATGTTCCGCAGATTGATCCAAGACATCGTTATGGTCATAATCTCAACTTTTACTATGAAGAGTGGGGTAAAGGTGATACAGAGCAGCCATTTTTTCATTGGTACACAAACTTATCTTGGTTGATTCTTTGATTTTTCTGCCTCTAGTGCTATATGGGCCCACAAATATCTGCACCATGTTTCCTCTTTTTTCCCCCTTCCTCTTTACCAAGAATGCACAGTTTAACCAATTTTAGATGCTTCCGCATTTGACTCCAAATGCAACCAAAGTGATAAAAAAGAAAGTATGAGCACAAGTACGGGAAAGTCTCAATAAAAACTATTCTGTCACTAAGACTGCTTGCATGAAACTGCTAATGCCTTCATTGACTCTTATTGTTGGTTGTGAAATAACATAAAGTGTATTACATTCCAGTCTGGTTTGTGTAAATTCACATTCTGCCATGAGAGTTGCTAGTGTTCTTTATAATTTGCAGATTTGTCCAAATAAGAAAGGCCACATTTATCTGATTGTTTTTGCCTCCCACTGAGAAAATGATGGGGGAGATGGGATTGATTATAACAGTAATCTTATCTATTGTGAAAAAAGTTTATATTCTAATGTGATTGCAATTTCAATGTCAAAAACTAAGACCAAGCAAAGATGTGGTCATGCCAGCGCATACGCAAAGATGTGGTCATGCATCACCTCTAAATGAAAGTCTCCAATTATTGAGAAATGTCATAAAAGAAATGAATACTATGTCATCTACTATGTTCAATAATTTCTAGCATTCATAAAATCATTATACAATGCAATAGATGTTTTTCTTTTCAAGGACTAAAGCCAGGGACGGACCCATGCTGGGGCAGAGGGGGGCCATTGCCACCCACCCCCCCCTATTTGCTCTTATATATATATATATATATATTTATATTTGTCTCTCCTCCTCTAAAATATTTAGATATTGACCTACAAGAAAATAAATAAGTAAATAAAATTTATGCCCCTTTAACTACAAAAACAAAATAAATAAATAAATATGGACTAAACAAAAATCGCGGACAAAATAAGAAACACTTATTTTGTATGTTATACTTTGTTGATGTGTTTTATAATATGAAATGTTTAAGAAATACTTATTTTGTATGTAGTATTTTGTTGAATATGAAATATATATTAGTTTTTATTTTCATAAATTTTTGTTGGTTTTAAGCTTTGGCCCCCCCCTAGATATGAATCCTGGTTCCGTCCCTGACTAAAGCTTTATCCAATAAAAAGCATAAAATAGTCAAATACATTAAATCAATACTCAAAAGAAAAGGCACAAAGACAGCAATCTGAAGATTATAAAAGGAAACATGACAAATGTAACTCACAGCATTCTCTCCTTTTAATTTTCATCTAAGTACATGATAAACGTAACTAAATCAGTAAAAAAAAAAAACTGTTTTGGTATTTAAAGTGTAATTCTTAATTTCTAAAAATACATGTGCATATGCAAAGATGCATCTCAATCTCCGTCTCTGTAATTTCATCCTGTATCCAATGTTCATTTAATTGCTGTCAAGAATAGTAAAACTAAATAGAAAGGGGAAATAGTTAAAAGTTATGGTATCAAAGTACATTGCAAAAATAGAATGTCTGGAATATTATTGAATGTTAACTTCTTACTAGAAAAACAAAAACAAAAAATTATTGAATGTTAGTGGGTTAGCATGATAGGTTTCAAGCCAAGGGCTTGAAGCTTTATCTCAATGCTAGGGGGTATCTTCAAAATCGCAGAATACCTCTCATACAAAAACCTCACAAGAATGGAGATAATTATATACTTTCTCATACCTCGATGTCCCATGCAAAAAGAAAGAATCTCTAGTGTCAATTAAATCAATGTGTCATTAAACAGCTTAATATATTCCTTGTGTAGGTTGGACGTTGGAGATGGCAAAGATGTTGATCTCAAAGATTGCCCAAGATCAAGGCTTCGACAAGAATGCATTAAATATCTCGGACTGGTATGCTCCTCCTTTAATATGAAAAATAGTATCACAGTTCATAAATCAGAAACCAAGATCAGAATGGGGTCAGATTATTACTATGATCGGAACACCAACTTTGTATGCTCCGTGGAAATCAATTATATCAATAGCCATTAATGAGTCTAATGCATTTCAGAGTATCATGAAATACCATGATAGAAATAAAATAAGTGCCGTTTCTGGTTATTACTTAATTTTCTACAAGCAGGAAGCACTAAAACTCTACCTACAAAATAGCTTTGTGTTTTGCATACTAAAAAGCTTATGGGAATGAATTGACTTCAATTGGATTTTAGATGCTCTTTAACACCTGCTCTACTTAAGCTTTCCTAACTTCACTCACACTGTTTGTGGAAATGCATCATGAACAAGCAAGAAAGGGAATACTATGAATACATAATTGCTGAAGGGATGATAGTGCATAAACAAACTGGAAGTCTCCTTGATACAAGTCAAAAATTGCAAGGCTCAAAATGGATTTTTGTTATGAGTACCTCCAAAAAACTTTATGCTGGTGAGGTAAAAATTGATACAAACACCACACAGTTTGTTGACCGTATTCCCAGATCTAAGATGCCACTTTAGTTTGCATCATCTGAAGCCTAATGCTTTGTCTCCTTCCCACCAGAAAAGGAAGGGATCATTTCATCATTCCAGCTTCCTTGCAGGAGGGGCCACTTTGGCTGCTGGAAGACTTGAGGCAGAAAGTGGCAAGCTCAAGGTATGCATGTAGCATGCATTTATTATAATGTTTCCATAATGCCATTTTCTAATGACATCTTTGTATAATTCAATGTTCTCATTATGGAGACATGCAACTAAAAATGTTCCATACCTCTAATCTACACATTATAGTATTCAACCCAAAGCTTAAGCTATCATTGGAGAGGCCCAACAAGTACATATACAACCAAGCACACACCCAACCTGTTTGGGATTCCTCTCTCACTTTCAGGCTCACCAGAAACTGAAACCAAAGAAAAATATGCTCAGTGACTCTACTGATATTGAAAGAAAGACAAGTAGGCCAGGCACATGGAATCCAAGAACAAACAAGCCAGACTTTGACATCATGTTCATTCTGGGGCTTTATTTAGTAAACAGCCCTCAAATCCAACTTGCTGTAGATACTAAGTACAAATGCTTTCACAAGAAATAAATGATTGCTATGGAAGGGAACTGCATATCTTAATTTCACATTTCCCATGGTGTATAGGGTTGGAGGAGTTGAAACAGTTGCTTGTACCTGAAAAGTGCAACACTATCATCCTCTAGTGAAGCATACTAATTGTAGAATTTTAAATTAGATACAAGCAAATCCTATCAAAGAATTAAAAAAGTATTAATGATTTTAGTCTTTCAAAATTGCTTCTGAATTTAGAAGATCTTATTTTTTTACCCTTATTAAGGGTGAACTTCCAATTATATGAACGTTTAGCTCAAATGTTACTTTTAATAATAGATGTCAACAAAATGCAAGACTAAGTTAACTTCTTGATTATATGGTTTACTCAAAGCTGATGTGAGGTTCAGTTTAGTTTGAATGAGCTCACAGGACCATCTTTTGTTTATAAATTTATGCAATTAATTGCGTAAGAATCCCAAGCTCTTTAAGACAAGTTGATGCTGGCAGTGGCAGATCTTATAAATTCTTCTAGATTACTATATGTCAAATCAACATAATTTGCATAAGGCAAAGTCCCATTATATAGATCCCAGAGCTCTCACATTTCAATTCTTCTCGGCTTTTTTATAAATAAATTAATTTTTTTTTTTAATTTAACAGTTGGGGGAGGGGGGATCAATTCTTCTAGTAGTTAACACATTAAACCCATTCATTTGGTATCAAAGGAAATGCACTGGTAAGTACTATCTATGTGCTATATATATTCTACACACATCAGCATATTAACTCTGGTAGGATCAAGAAACGCTTCCAGTTACAGATAATAAAACACTATTCTTTTTGGGTAACATAATAAAACATAAGTTTATAAGGAATCTATTCTTTTAATTTTATTTTAACAAAGGAGATAGTTTGCCAACGTACTTTGTATATAAACTTGAAAAGTCTCTGTTTCTTGCATCCAAATTCTGAATATGTCCTTATGACTTCCAGTCAGTATCGGCATACAGTGGACATTACCGACCAACTGCGGAGAACCTTGGCAGCTTCTTAGCCTTCCTTGATGAGAATGGGGTCAACCTTGATAAAGTTCAGGTACGCAACTTATATATAATGTCATTTCACAAATCTGCTACCCCTCTGCTAATTCTACATTGATTTAATTGCAGTTGATAGAACATTTGGAGACATGAAAATAGCTTTTCAAAATTTTAGGATATTGTGGGTCACAATTTGATATCTATGAAATTTTTTCTGCCATTGTTCACTTTTGTACTTCTTTTTATAATCTAAAACCTGTACAATGTAATCAACATATGCCTAATATACTGCTTCTACCACATTTTCCTCTGAGCTCTATCTATTTTAGTCAGGTATTTTCCCCTACAGAAGATCATGAGAGCTACAATAGCTGCAAATCAGTTAATGAAGGAAGTTATTCAACAAAAAATGTTCAAGAAGAGAGTAAACTTGGAGAACTAACAAATTCTGAACCACCCTGCCAAGCTCCTAGGGAGAATGAGATTAACAGCAGACCCTCTGAATCATGTACCTATGCTCAAACAAAAAGCACACGAACACACAGTTATAAGAGAACCTTGTCCAGTGATCTCCAGAGAACCAGAACAAGTCTTCCAAAGAAAGAGATATTGCAGAGGATCAAGTCAAAAAAGGAAGTAAGTTCATATCAACTAGGGCATCAGCTGTCATTGAAATGGTCAACTGGAGCAGGCCCAAGAATTGGGTGTGTTGCGGATTACCCTCTGAAACTAAGGCTTCAAGCCCTCGAGTTTGTTAACCTCTCACCAAGGGATCCTCCCACACCATCAGTCTTCGATGTTTTTCTTAGTTCAATTACAACTTTATGTGTGGTAATGTGACCTTAGATTGACTGTCTTTCTTACAAGTTACTATAAGAAGTCAACATCACTTTACTGTTTAGTCCTCTTTCAATATCATCTCATAGAAATATCGATCATCTCAGACGATCATGGATTCATTTCTCTTATTTTCTCACATGTAAAAGACTATAATGTATGAACAAATACTTTTTTTTATCTAATATCCCTGGCTTATTCCCCACAGTGCAATACAAACATGGCATCAGGCATGTATCCAGTGTCAAACAACTGGGCTGTCAACCCATCCAATACCTCATGGAGATTTGTTTCTTGGAATTGTGTGTAATGAGTCGCAGAAAAGTAGCATATACTGTTCTTCAATTCAGCCCAGCTATATCCTGTATCTTTCTTTAATACCTTCTCCTTCATTATTTTTCGCACTTGTGCTGCTTCATTCCACATCTTGGCCTCAGCATATATATTTGAAAGCATGATATGAGCTGAGGTATCTTCTGGATCAATACTCAAAATTTTCTCAGCAGCGTATCTTCCCAGAGCTACATCCTTGTGAATTTTGCAGCCAGACAAGAGACACCGCCAAACCACCTTATCAGACTCCATTGGAAAACTTCTTATGAGTTCAAAAGCTCTTTTTGTCTGTCCTTTACGGGCAAAAAGGCTGACTAAAGAAGCTAAATGATCTGTTCTTGGGGAAATGCCATGGTCTTTGATCATTGAATTGAAGTGGTGCCATCCCTCCTCTACAAGTCCCACATGCCCACAAGCAGATAAGACTCCAAGAAAAGTAATACCATTAGGTTTGATCCCATTACTACGCATTATGTTATAGATCTCTAAAGCTTCCCTCCCAAATCCATGTTGGGCATATCCCACAAGTATGGTATTCCAGGAAACCAAGTTTTTTGTAACTAGAATGTCAAAAACTTTCCAAGCTTCACTTAGTCTTCCACACTTAGCGTACATGTCTATAAGAGCACTCCCTACAACCACATTTGAGTCCAACCCAGGTTTTAGGATGCGGCAATGTGTTTGTTTACCCCACTCGATTGCTGGGATATCGCCACAGATGCTAAAAATGCTAGGATATGTATGAAGATTTGGTTCAAATCCTTCAATCAACATATCCTTCAGAAGCTCAATAGCTTCTCCATGATGACCATATCTAACATGCCCAGAAATCAGTGCATTCCACGAGATAACATCATGTTCATGCATTTCCTCAAAAGTTTTTGATGATTCCTCAAGAAGCCCACATTTTGAGTAAAAATCCAGAATTGCATTGCCAACGAATATAAAGGAATTGAACCCCATTTTAATGATCAAAGAGTGGAGTTGTGTTCCAACTTCAACATCCACTGTATCTGCTAATGCTCCAAGTACTGATGAGAATGTTCTTTCCCTAGGTTTCAAACCCAAAGAATGGAACTTGTGGAAAAGATCAATAGCTTCTATTGCTTTTCCTTGTTGAGCACAGCCTCCCATTAGTGCAGTCCAAGCCTGCAACTGTGGCTTATCCACCTCCAAAAATGCCTGATGAGCATAGTCCAATTCGCCACACTTCGCATAAAGATTTATCAATGCTGTCACAACAAAGGTGTCAAACCCAAGTCCACACTTTATGACAAGGGGATGCACTTGCATCCCAACCTTCAAGTTCTCAAGTGAAGCACAAGCTCCCAACACACTCACGCAAGAAAATTCATTAACTTCCACTCCTTCCTCCTGTGACCTCCTGAAAATCTTTAAACCCTCTACATTCTCCCCACATTGACAATAAGAAGAAAGTATTGAAGTCCAAGAAACTAAATCCGGCTTCAAAGTCGCATCAAACACAAGCTGGGCAGATTTCAACAAACCACATTTCCCATACATATTAACCAAGCAATTACTAACTTTACCATTCAACTCTTGCTCATGCCTATAAATCCTTCCATGAATCTCCTTACCAGCTCTTGCATCACCTAAACTAGCACAAGCAGATATAGCACCAACATATGTATAATTATTGGGATCAAAACCATCTTTAGCCATTAATCTGAAACAATTCAAGGCTTCTTCTGGCATACCCATTTTGGAATGCCAAGATATTAGAGCAGTCCATGAAAGAAGATTTCTTTCAGGCATTGTATCAAACACTTTGCGAGCATCATTTATGCGATTAATTTTTAGGTACAAAGACATCAAATGGTTATTTGCATATGCATCGAGGAAAAACCCAGATGTGATAATCTTGCCATGGACTGCTCTGCCTTTGAGGACGAATTGGGTGTCGCCGAAAAGGCGTAGAAGGTGGGCAAAAGACATTTGAAGAAAATTTGAGAACTATGTCTATGAGAGGGGTGGGTGATGAAATTGAAGGGGTTTAAGTTTAAGAACATATTCAAAAACTGAGAAGAAGCATAGGTTGAAGAAAAGAAATGGAATCAATGTTAGTGTTAGTGACTGAGGAATGTTCGGTGCCCACTACAAATATCAGATTTTCATGGAGTGGGAGAAGCACGGACGTTTGTTTGAATGGCCCAAACTCAATATATATATATACATATATATATATATATCTCTGTGTGTGTGTGTGTGTGTATTAATGAAAGACTCAAAATATATTGATACAGAAACCAAGAGCCTCGTCCAGTTGTGTGTTCCTAGTCAGGTTTAAAGCCATCACACAGGACACAGCATGCTTTTGTACGTGGTAAGTTTTGTGGTATTAAAAAACACAAAACAATAAATAAAATAAGAGCCTTAGTTCAGAAGAGCTTGATTTTCTTTTTCTTTACTGGTCTGTATGAAAGATGTTCCGTCTGATATTGCCCCTATTGCTTTTGCAGATTATTCACGATCTTAATAAAGTTTTTGCAGGCTTGGTCCTGATTCTCAAAAAAAAAAAAAAAAAAATGAAAAAGAAAAAAGAAGAGCTTTCGCTCAACTGTGACTTCTTGTTGTTTACAAGTTTCAATCCTCTCATTAATTTTTGTGTGTCGGGGGCTGTTTTTTGCGCATAGCCACGTATCCTTGGAGGTGTGACTTTGCTAAGCCGGATTTGTTTTAGAGAGTCCAACTTGGAACTCGACATCGGGCCGCATAGACTAATAGCTTCCGGTGTATTTTTAACCTACAAAATAGATGAAGTCCAAAGTCTTAGAATCATAATAATGGTTGAAATAAATAAATGACATGCTTAGCATGATAGCTTTGATTAAATGATTAGTTGAACATCATTATTATGTTTATTAAGTGACGTCTAATATTAGAAAGTAATTAATTAGGTGTCATATGTCCAACAATGGGATGAGTCCACTAGTCCGTGTCAAGTTGCAGTTCACGGTTCATGTTCAACATAATAGGGTATGTCTAGCAACGGTCCATGTCCAAATAATATAGGTCCAATGGTTTATGTCCAAGTAATATACATCCAACAATGATTTATGTCCAAGTAATATATGTCCATTGGTGGTATATGTCCGAATAATATGTCCAACTATGGTAGATCAATTTATTAATATATATATATATATATATATATATATATTCATTAATGAAGTATTAGTGTGATCATGTTCATTAAATAGTGAGATAATATTAAAGTAACTTGCATCCAGCAGTAAGATAATAGTGAGTTAACATATAGTCAATAATGTAACTTCAAAGATGGAGAAAAGTATCGACTTATCTTATGTGTTTCTAACTCCAGCTGTATAGCATCACTTTGTTCTTTGTATGATTTGTGGTTCTGGCCATATAACAATAATGAGCTGATGACATTCCAACAATATAATAACATTAACTGAGTGATATAATGATAATGAATAAAATATATTTAATAATACAAGAATGTAATGACTTATCTTCATAGTTTGGGGCTCCAGCTGTAGAACATCAGTGGACTTAGACATTTCAGCAACCTTCATATTTGAAAGGGAAAAATGGGTGCAACTGGAGGGAGAGAGAGCATGTCTAGTCGTGTGCATCGGTTGGTTAAGTTTGTCCCCTTAATCATGCACTTAAATGATTTTCCCCATGTAATGCCCTTTTAGTTTTTAGCCAAGTTTGAGTGATGTTGCCTTCCATGAGAATGACTTTTAATATTTTGCTTCTCATAAGAAGGGCTTGTGGCATTGTAAATATATATCTTCCATGAGAAAGGGCTTTTAGTAATAAGTTCTTGGAAGAGTGTTTGATATATTTTAAGATGCGTGGAGATAGTAAGAAATATATATATATATATATATATATGTGTGTGTGTGTGTATATATTTTGTGAGATATGGTGTTTGTAATATGTATAGGAATTATATATAAATACTTTGTTGGACATGGATCTTGTATATGTATACTTTGTGAGGCATGGAGTTTAAAGATATATGAGAAGTATGTATGGGTATTTTGTGAGGAATGTGTTTGTGAAATATATGGAAGTGTGAGATAGGTGATATGAAGGTTAAATTTAGTAAATACATGATCATGAGATTAGAGCTGCTGCTGGAATGGTTTTTTGTGTTATATCATGGGTTATGTTGCTTTCTAAGAAGAGAGATTTTGTATGAAAAATGAGATGGAGATGTGTTTTTGGATAGCAAAATGATGATACTTCAGAATAATGGAGTGTGGGAATGATGGGTAATGGGTAATGGTGTTGTAATATGTGTGATGTAATGGTGTTATCTTAGAAGAGATATTTTTGTAAGGGAGATGAAGAAGTATGGAAGAGTTTAGAGATATATGCAGCAAGGTGAAGTTTTAGAATATTGGGGATGAGAGAGGGATGAAGAAAGATATGGAGATCTTTTAGAGATATGGCAGCAAGATGGAGTTTCAGAACATTGAAGATAAGAGAGGGATCGGTCCTCTCTAGTGTGTAGCTTGGTCCTCTTTATATAGAGCCAAGCTATGTAACTAGATTAGAAATAGTTGAAGGGAAATTCAGTAAATAAGTAAAAGTCTTTAACCAGGTAAGTGGTTTCATTATAGGGATTTTGTTTTTTAGCCAAAAGAAGAAAGCTAGAGACTTCAAGGCTGATGTTATAGCTGTAACAACTGTCAATCACAGCTGTCACAACTGAATGATGTCATCCAAATGACATCTTACTTGGAGGAAAAAAAATTTGGCATTAAATTCATGATTTGGCTAAAAATGGCAAGATAATCTTTATGAGATCCTCTTGTTTCTCTGGGTATGACAGCAAGCTGCTGAGATTGGGCATTAATGGGCAAATGACATCATTTTAGGACATGTGTCAACCTTCTGGAGCTGTTTCAACTTTTGCAGAAAGTTGTTGTAGCTTCCACTGGAGCTATTACAGCTTGTGCAGAAGCTGTTGCAGCTTTCGCTGGAGCATTTTTTGGTATTTTCGGCAAAGTTTCCTCTCTTGGAAAAATTATATGTTTAGTCCATATATAATTTTGGTAAGTAATAGACTAGTTGGTTGATATTTGATGAAATTTTAGAGATGTAATTATGATCTTTTTGTATTTTAATCAAATCTTGGAGAGTAAGGAGAGCATTTAATGCTAGATATGAGATACTAATATATATTTAGCCATGTGCTTGGAATTGATTTATATGAAAATAATAATATGATATAATCATATTTTAAAACTTATATTATATGATGGACATTAATTTTTATGTAAAGAGCATAAGGAGTTTTATCATTTTAAGTGTTATGTGATATGAGAGACTTACCAAATGTTACCTATTGCACATTGACCCATCAAAGTTCCGGGAATTGGGGAAGACATGCCAAGTAACATACTTTCCTTTATCAACTTTGAACCACTGAAGCTTTATTGAACATACTTTTTAGCTCTCCAAATCACGACTCCCAAAATTCCCCCGATGAGACTCATGAGCTTGGATCATGAGCCAAATATGAGATGATGTGCTATGAGCTTAAACCATGGGCTTTGACACATTTTTTGTGTAAATAGGGGCTCTTATGGGCTTTAGAAGAGATTTTCCCAAAATTCATGATAGTGTTGACGTGGTGCGGGTTGCCAATGAAATGAAACCATGTGGTGGGAAAAATTTGTCCTCAACATTCAGCCCCCCGAGTGCATGGGCTTGCTTTGCAAGGGCTTGTCTTGCAAGGGCATGCACGAGTGAAGATGTTTCTTGAAAGAGATTGGCCATTGCTGGATCAATAGAGTTATGTAGTAGGAGTGCCTCTATTGACATATTTGATACTTTTTTGATCAATACCCAATTGTAGCCCCCAGAAATGAAATCCTTTGGATTAGTGAATCAAGCCTCCGAGTGTAGAAAGGCATTGGATGAGCATAGATTTGTTGCAGGTATCACAGCTGAACCGTTGGCTATTTCTTCTTAATTGCATGAGCTTTGTTAATTAATTTGCCATGAGCTTGAACCATGAACTTTGATTATGGGATTGAATTCCATTGATAAAATAACTTTGCCATGGACTTGAATCATGGGCTTTTAAAATATTGCCAAGTTGTATTGGGCTTTTGATAAGATATTTCCAAGCATTATTAGGCTTGGGCTTTGATATATAATTTGCCACGGGCTTGAACCATTGGCTTTAATTATGGGATTAAATTCCATTGATAAAATAGTTTTGCCATGGACTTAAATCATGGGCTTTTATTATTTAGTGTAATTATAGAATAAATAATTATATAGTAATATAGTTTTTTATGGGGCTCTGACAAATGTGTGCCATGGGTTTGTAAAATAAACGTAATTGTTGTAGGTTTCAAATATGACTTCTATGAGTTTTGAATATTAGTAACACAAGTTCATATTTCTCCATGGGCTGGATGTATGTTAGCCATGGGTTTTGGAAAGATGAATAGTGTTACATAAGATAAATAGTTACTATGTTTTTATATAAATCTTGTGGTATAGATAAGTACATATATATGTTAGGAAATCTATGTTGCCAAATATTATTAGTTTCGGGCTTTTAGTAAGATATTTGAAATAATTTATTTGCCAAGTATTATTAGTCTTGGACTTTTAAGACTTTACAATAATGTTTGCCAAATGATATTGCGCTTTCAAAATATTGCCAAGTAGTATTGGGCTTTTGATAAAATGGTGCCAAGTATTATTGGTCTTGGGCTTTGAATGTTAATGGGATAAATAATATAACATAAGATAAATAATTATAATTTTCATGATAATATTAATATATATATATATATATATTATCATGATTTCCATGGGTTCTGTAAAATAGTAAGGTAAATATTAATTGCCATGCTTTTGCACGGTAGAGAGATAAATAATGTGATATAAGATAAATGCTTACCATGGGTTTTATTAAGGTAAGTTCCATGGATTTATAATAAAGTACGACATACATAAGTGTCATAAGTTTTTAATATAATTGCTATAGATTTTAAGGTAAAAACTTTTATGGTCTTAGATATTAATAACACATATTCATAATTCTTCATGGGCTTGATATATGTTTGCCATGGGTTTTGGAAAGACGAATAGTGTTAAATAAAATAAATAGTTAAAATTAATCGCCATAGGTTTTAAATATAATTTCCTTGGGCTTAAATGTTAGTAACACAAATTCATAATTCTCCATGAGCTTGATGTATGTTTGCCATGGGTTTTGGAAAAAATGGATAGTGTTACTAACATACATAGTTACCATGGGTTTTACAAAATAGATTCAATGGGTTTATAATATGGCATAAATTATAGCTATGCATTTAAGAGCTTAAAAAAAAATGTTCATTATTGGGTTTCAAATATTTGTAATATAGTATTTTCCAAGTATTATTAACCTTGGGCTTAAAATATTGCCAAGTATTATTAGTCTTGGGCTTTAAATGTTAGTAATATAAGATAAGTAATTATTATAATATAATTTTATTTGAATCTTTTATGTGTTTTTGTGTAATAGCAAGGTAAATAATAATTGCCATGGGGTTTAAGATAATTACCATGGGCTTTATAATCATCGAATAAGTAATTACTTTGATAATATAATTTTTCCATGGATTTTTATGAATATTTTCCATGGGTTTGCAAGATAAATAAAATTGCCAGAGGTCTTGAATATAATCTCTATGGGCTTAATTATTAATGACACACACTCACATTTATCCATGGGCTTGATATATGTTTGCCATGGGTTTTGGAAAAATGAATGGTGTTATTTCATAATATAGATAATATGGTATAAATATTTGCCATGATTCATTAGCTTATATACTTGTTTAGGAAAATCAATTTGCCAAAGATTATTAGCTTTGGGCTTCAAGTATAATGCGTTTGTAAAAAAAAAAAAAAACTGTTTTGCCAAAGATTGTTAACTTTGGGCTTTTGAGCAAGATATAATATTTTTGTAAAGTGATTTTGGATTTTTTTGAAATGATGGTTTGCCCCCCAAAAAAAAAAAAAATAGTACTTGGGCCCTTAGTAAAATATTTATAATATGATTTTTTGCCAAGTATCAATAACCTTGGGCTTTTGATAAAATATTGCCAAGGATAGTATTTGAGCTTTTAGTCTTTTAGTATTTAAAAAATTTTCCCAAATTAGTATTTGGGCTTTTGTTAAAATATTGCCAAGGATAGTACTTGGGCTTTTAGTATTTGTAAAATTTTGTCAAACTAGTATTTGGGCTTTTGATAAAATATTGCTAAGGATAGTACTTGGGCTTTTGAGTATTTGTAAAATTTTGCCAAACTAGTTGTTGGGCTTTTAATAAAATATTGCCAAGGATAGTTCTTGGGCTTTTAGTATTTGTAAAATTTTGCCAAACTAATATTTGGGCTTTTGATAAAATATTGGCAAGGATAGTACTTGGGCTTTTAGTATTTGTAAAATTTTGCTAAACTAGTATTTGGGTTTTTGATAAAATATTGCTAAGGACGGTTTTTGGGCTTTTAGTATTTGTAAAATTTTGCCAAACTAGTATTTGGGTTTTTGAGTATTTGTAAAATTTTGCCAACCTAGTATTTGGGCTTAAAATATTGCCAAGGATAGTACTTGGGCTTTTGAGTATTTGTAAAATTTTGCCAAACTAATATTTGGGCTTTTTTGTAAATAGTTGCCAAAATAATATTGAGCTTTTAGAAATAGTTGCCAAAATAGTATTCCCCCCCCCCTTTGCCCCCCAAAAAAAAAAATAATAGTACTTGGGCCCTTAGTAAAATATTTATAATATGATTTTTTGCCAAGTATCAATAACCTTGGGCTTTTGATAAAATATTGCCAAGGATAGTATTTGAGCTTTTAGTCTTTTAGTATTTGTAAAATTTTGCCAAATTAGTATTTGGGCTTTTGTTAAAATATTGCCAAGGATAGTACTTGGGCTTTTAGTATTTGTAAAATTTTGTCAAACTAGTATTTGGGCTTTTGATAAAATATTGCTAAGGATAGTACTTGGGCTTTTGAGTATTTGTAAAATTTTGCCAAACTAGTTGTTGGGCTTTTAATAAAATATTGCCAAGGATAGTTCTTGGGCTTTTAGTATTTGTAAAATTTTGCCAAACTAATATTTGGGCTTTTGATAAAATATTGGCAATGATAGTACTTGGGCTTTTAGTATTTGTAAAATTTTGCTAAACTAGTATTTGGGTTTTTGATAAAATATTGCTAAGGACGGTTTTTGGGCTTTTAGTATTTGTAAAATTTTGCCAAACTAGTATTTGGGTTTTTGAGTATTTGTAAAATTTTGCCAACCTAGTATTTGGGCTTAAAATATTGCCAAGGATAGTACTTGGGCTTTTGAGTATTTGTAAAATTTTGCCAAACTAATATTTGGGCTTTTTTGTAAATAGTTGCCAAAATAATATTGAGCTTTTAGAAATAGTTGCCAAAATAGTATTTGGGCTTTTAGAAAAAGTTGCCAAAGTAATACTGGGCTTTTAGAAATAGTTGCCAAAATAGTATTTGGGCTTTTGTAAATAATTTGAGATTTTGTAAAAATATTGCCGTGTAGCAACGGGCTTTGTAAGGGTACCGTGTAGCAACGGGCTTTAAAGTGACGAAACATTATGTAACAGAAAGACCTTTTAATGAATTAGAATTAACAATATAGTTTTGCTTCTCATGTGCAGTGTCAAGGCTATTTTATATACATTATTTACCTTTTGAATTTCTTGTATATGTTTTGTTGATTAATTTAGTTGCTTTTCTCTAGAATGACACTGCTTCTGGGACCTTTGAGATCAGGAAAAACAACATTGCTGCAGACACTTGCTGGGAAGAGGGACAAGGATCTCAGGGTGTGTGTCATTTCCTGCTCTCTCTCACTAGGACAATGCCTATGGCTTTGTTGTATGTATGAAAAAAATAATAAAGTAAAAATTCTATGGTTCTGTTAAATTTCGTTTGAATAGCGCAATGAGTAGGTAATGCTAGAAATTTTAGTTTATAAAATGTTCATGAAGTCTTGTTTGCTTGTCCTTTATGTCTGCTTTCTTTGACGTATTCTTGAAAATGTTTCTTAATATGAAATATGATAGATTTGCCAGCTATTTCACAATGACTTCCAAAAATAATTGCTGAATTCTTGGTACCTCTAGTAATGATGACCACTCCTATATTGTGTTGTTCTAACTTTTTCATTAACAACTTCTATGAATAGGAATCAGGGAGAGTCAGTTGCTGTGGTCATGAATTATCAGAATTTGTTCCACAGAGAACTTGTGCATACATTAGCCAACATGATCTTCATTATGGGGAAATGATAGTTAGAGAGACGTTGGACTTTTCAGGATGTTGTTTGGGAGTTGGAGCAGCTTATGAGTTGTTGGCAAAATTGTCAAGACGAGAAAAAGAAGTAGGAATAAAACCAGATCCTGAAATAGATGCATTCATGAAAGCCACAGCAATGGCAGGCCAAGAAACAAGTCTTGTTACGGACTATGTTCTCAAGGTTTGTTGACATTATGTCTTGATGGTAACTGACCTTTTACTTATTAGGCAAATTTTCTTGTCTAACTTTTCAAATTATGCATAACATATTCTTGGATTGGATATTTGTGTTGACATTAAGGTGGGTGATGAGATGAGAAGAGGCATATCTGGTGGACAAAAGAAGTGTGTTACAACTAGTATGTAAAAATAGGCAACAAGGACTACATATAAAAGTTAAGTGGTAGTGTTTTTTCTAGAACAATTTCTGGACTTACAAAAATCTAATAGGAATGATTATACTAAATCCAGGAGAGATGCTGGTTGGACTAGCAAAGGCTCTTTTCATGGATGAAATATCAACTGGTCTGGATAGTTCAACCACTTTTCTGATAGTTAAGTTCATGAGGCAGATGGTTCATATAGTGGATGTGACAATGATAATTTCTCTTCTGTAACTTGCACCTGAAACCTTTGATCTTTTGATGACATTATTTTACTTTTAGAGGGTTAGGTTGTCTACCAAAGGTTCGTATGAGAATGTACTTAAATTTTTCGAAAATGTGGGCTTCAAGTGCCCTGAAAGGAAAGGAGTTGCAGACTTTTTGCAAGAGGTTATTTCCAAAAAGGATCAAGAGCAGTATTGGTGCAAAAAGAATGAACCTTACCGATATACCAGTGTTCCTGAGTTTGTAGACCACTTTCATAATTTTCACATTGGCCAGAAACTTTTTGAAGAGCTTGGAATTCCATATGATAGATCTAAAGCCCATCCTGCAGCATTAGTAAAAGAGAAGTATGGAATTTCAAATTGGGACCTTTTCAAGGCATGCTTTGCAAGAGAGTGGCTATTGATGAAGCGCAACTGTTTTATTTATATATTCAAGACAACCCAGATTACCATAATGTCAATTATTGCTATGATAGTGTTCTTAAGAACTAAAATGAAGCATGGTCGATTAGAAGATGGAGGGAAATATTATGGTGCATTGTTCTTCAATCTCATTAATGTCATGTTCAATGGAATGGTAGAACTTGCATTGACTATGTTTGGGCTTCTTGTATTTTTTAAGCAGCGAGATTTCTTGTTCCTTCCAGCATGGGCTTTTTGCTTACTGATTTGGCTCCTTAGGATTCCCCTCTCATTGATGGAGTCAGGAATATGGACCTGCCTAACATATTACACTATCGGGTTTGCTCTTGCTCCTAGTAAGTATGTGCCTACACTTATTTTCTTTCAGATAGATGAATAAACTTAATTTCTTGTTATGTCACTTATTTTCCTTCCATGAGCTATGTGAATTTATGATGTATGTTTATTAATACATCTTGAAAATTCTATTAGGTTTTTCCGCCAATTATTGGCATTCTTTAGCATCCATCAAATGGCCCTATCTCTCCTCCGTTTTATTGGAGCAATAGGAAGAATTCAAGTTATGTCAGATACACTAGGTACCTTTACATTGTTATTGGTTTTTGTCCTTGGTGGGTTCATTGCAGCCAAAGGTTAGCAGTTTATGTTTTCAAACAGTTAATTATAAATCTTTAGTGCCCAAGTTTCTACATAGATGATTCTATAGATATGCTGAAAGATGATGAGCACTTCATGTAATGGTATTATATTTGAATAGCACCTAAATCCTTCTCCTTGTTTAGATGACATTGAACCATGGATGATATGGTGTTACGACATTTCTCCCATGATGTATGGACAGAATGCCCTAGCCATTAATGAATTTCTTGACAAAAGATGGAGTGTAGTAAGATTTCCAAGCAAACTTGCATACAGTCATTTTTTTCCTTTAAAACACCTTCATTTAATTGTCTTCACTTTTTCCTTTTTACAGCCCAATCCTAACCCAATTATTCCTGAACCCACCGTCAGAAAGGTTCTTTTCAGGGCTAGGGGCATGTTTAAGGAAGACTATTGGTACTAGATTTGTGTTGGGGCACTCCTTGGGTTTTTTTTTTTTTTTTTTTTGCTTTTTAACATTTGTTTTATTATGGCACTCACATTTCTAAATCGTAAGCAATCATTTACCACACTAATTTCCAGTTCAGTTACTGCAATGTGATTTTGGAGTTGACATTGCTTTGCTAATCAAACACAGCCTTAGGTGATTCTAAATCAGTTATTGTTGAGGAGGATGACAATAACAAGAGTGGAAAGTCCCTCTAATGGACAGCTTCGAATGAGGAGCATAGAATTGAGCACATCTTCAACTGCTCCATTGTTTCAAGGTTCCATAACTTGCAGTTTATGAAATCATTTATATAGTTGCTTTAAGGAAAATAAATGGTCTCTTCTATTAATGATGATAACATGTGAATGAGTACAGGTATTGATGCAGTGAAGAACACTCCAGACAACTCAATTCATAGTGCTGCAGAGAATGCACCTACTAGAAGAGGAATGGTGTTGCCATTCCAGCCTTTGTCACTTGCATTTAATCATGTAAATTACTATGTCGATATGCCAACTGTAAGCCACATTTCTCATTTATCTCTTTCCACTTTGCAGAATCGCCATACATTTGGAAGAAAATGCAAAAAAAAAAAAAAAAAAAAAAGAACTGATTCCATAAATGGTCAATATAAAAGCTTATTTACCCAATAGACTAATCATTTATACCTTTTAATCATTCTTCCTTTAGTGCATCATAGGTGGACTGTTAGACTATTAATTGTACGATAGTGATATCCTGAATGTCTAGAAGGTGCTCATCAACTTAAGTTGTCAAGATATTTCAAATACTACATAAGAACGAACAACTCTATAGTGCGTGTTGTCCTAATAATTAGGCTCATAATATTATGTGTCACATGAAGCTAACATCTTGTAATACTTTCCAATTCAAAAGTTTAAACCTTCAAGTTTTTTAAATCTAGATGTAAAACACTAGTTTCTTCATCAGGAAATGAAGAGCCAAGGAATCGAAGAAAGTCATCTCCAACTGTTACAAGAAGTTAGTGGTGCTTTCAGGCCTGGTATTTTAATAGCATTGGTTGGTGTAAGTGGTGCTGGAAAGACCACATTGATGGATGTTCTAGCAGGAAGAAAAACTGGCGGGTCCATTGAAGGAAGTATCAGCATATTTGGTTACCTGAAGAACCAAGCAACTTTTGCTCGAGTTAGGGGTTATTGCGAACAGAATGATATCCATTCACCTAATATTACTGTCTATAAATCTCTTGTGTAGTTTGCCTGGCTACGTCTTGCTAAGGAAGTTAAACAGGAAACTTGAGAGGCATGTTTTTTTGTCCAAAATATAATTTCAGTTTCCTAGCAAGTCATTTCTATATGAAATTATTGTATTTAATCTTTCAATTTAATAGGTTATTTATCCTTCCTAAGAAAAGATACAAACTTGTGTCTCAGGCCACAATATTCTAATTTCACAAGTTAATTAGCCCAAAATAATTAGATAACACTTATTTTGGGCTATGCCCATATGTTTATAGGTCATGTGGTTAGAAAACAATGTCACAGAATCATTATTTGTACAACTTGGAGCCATTTGCATGATTCATTTTTGCCATTTAGATTTATATAAATTTTCTTTCTCTAAATTCAGCTTACAATATTTTGGTGTCAAGACAAAAACAAAATTGGAGTTTCATAACCTATCTAAACTTTGTTTCTTGACATGAATAAGTGTCTATTAAAAGTATATATGTAACTCATAATATGTATAGCTTCCAATTTTCCATTCACTATATATGTCTAAAAATTAAAGGTTTGTCCAATGGTGTTACTTTACATAGTTTTCATTTTTTGTGCTATAGATGTTTGTTTTACATAATTTTCATTTTTTGTGCTATAGATGTTTGTTGAGGAAGTCATGGACTTGGTTGAGCTAAATCCATTGAGGAATTCTATTGTTGGTCTTCCAGGAGTAAATGGTTTGTCAACTAAACAGAGAAAGAGACTCACAATAGCTGTAGAATTGGTTGCTAATCCCTCAATCATATTCATGGACGAGCCAACGTCAGGCCTTGATGCTAAAGCTACAGCAATTGTAATGCGTACAGTGAGAAACACAGTGGATACAGGGAGAACAGTTGTCTGCACAATTCACCAGCCAAGCGTAGACATTTTTTAAGCTTTTTATGAGGTATATGGGATAGATCAATATCAACATTTTTGCATTTGAGACTTGTGTTTGACTATCCTATGGCCACATAACACTTCTAAATATATCAAATTGCCCATAGCTGCTGTTGATGAAGAGAGGTGGACAAGTCATTTACACTAGACCCCTCGGTCAACCAACAAACAATCTAGCATAATAAGCATCCTGAATAGTCACCAATGCTTCCTTATCCATGTGACATGATGCCATCAGGACCATTTAATGCTCAGTTGTATTACATTAAAAGAACTGATTAGCCTTGTAAATCCAGCAGGCTGGATCATCTCCTTGGAATTTGGGGAAGTCAAATTTCGAGGGTTTGATTTGGCTTACCAATGCAGACTCTGAAGCTATTGAATTGCTAGGAACGTGCTAGCCTTGTGACCCTGATTGCTACTTTGGGGTAGGTTACTTCAAGGAAACTGGCCTCCTAAAGAAAAGAGAGTTTAGAGAAGAAAGAGGAGTTTAGAACTTGGAAAGAATCTTATTACTTCAAGGAATATCCCATACAATCTGACCTAGTCCTTTTAACCAGGGAAGTCAGTTTCGTACCGTACCGGCCTGTACCTCCGGTATTTACCGTTCTGGTACCTTGGCCGGTACAGAAACAAGGTTGTTTCGTACCGGAAAATATACCGGCCTATACCGGGTCATTTCGGCCATACCGGAGAAAATATCAAATTTCGGCCGGTAAATGCATATCGGACCGGAAAAAGAAAAGTGTTTCTTCCTCACTCTCACCTTCCACCGACGATGATCTCTACATTCTCGACCTCAAGTCGGGGCCATGTAGGCTGCTGCTACTTCATCTTCATCTTCTTCTCCTCTCTGTCTCTCTCTTTCTGTCCGTCTACCTTTCTCTTTCTCTCTCTCTTTCTCAGTTTTTCAAACCTCTCAAATGATATTTGCAGTTTGCACGCCCAAGAATTAGACTTTACAGCTAGCATGTTTTTTTACTGATAGTTGTTGCTTTACAGCTAGCATGTTTTGACTTTTGTTATCATATGAATTGAAATTTTAAAAGCCTCACGTGTTGGGCTGATGGCAGATTGGCTCTTATTTTTAATAAAATATAATATTAATTTGATTGTTATTATTTTTATTGGGTTTGGATTAGATTGAGTCATTAACAATATTGTTATATAACTTATATTTATGAGATTTAATCAATAAAACTTAAATTAATGAATATATATTTATTTATAGCGGTAAATCCGAAACGGTACACCGGTATTGACCGGTATCCGAAATATATCGTACCGTTGGCCAAACCGGTACAGCCTCCGGTATGGTATTGACTCCCTTGCTTTTAACAGGCTATTCAAATCAATCTTCTAACTACTTGACAGTTGGTAGTTAGTTAGTGTAACACTCCCAACAACTTAACTAACTCCTAATTAACAACATGTTGAATAGTTGTTTTTCACATTGTTGATTATAGAGCTAGTTAGCTGCATCAAAGTCTAGTTATTTACAAGTGTCCTCCAATTATAACAAGAATAAGTAGAGTACAAGTAAGCTAACAAAGACTAGTGTAAACTAATTACAAGTAACCTATGAAGCATGGGTGCATTTTAGGACTCATGTGCGGGTGCGGGTGCGGGTGTGGGTGCTGGACTCAGCAATTTTTGAAAAAGGTGGATGCGGGTGCGGCGGGCTCAGCGATTAAAAAATTATTAAAATATTTTTTATTTATATTTTTAATATATTGCTAAGCATACTTTTATATAATAATAATAATAATAATAATAATAATAATAATAATAATAATAATAATGATAAAGTTTTTGACACTTGAATTATTGACAGAGGCATTAAAATAAATGAAGCTTCTCATAAATAATAAATAAATAAAAGATGTGACTTAGCT
>NW_027069950.1:426745-489731 GCF_002906115.3 Quercus suber | reverse complement strand
TAATAATAATGATAAAGTTTTTGTGACACTTGAATTATTGACAGAGGCATTAAAATAAATGAAGCTTCTCATAAATAATAAATAAATAAAAAGATGTGACTTAGCTCAAAAATAAAATAAATGATATATGTAGTAAGTATTAAAATAGGTGCAGCTTCCTATTAAAAAAGAAAAAGAAAAAAAAAGGGATAGATGTGGCTCTCACGTGTTTGGTCAGAGAGCGTGAGAGCCACAAAGAAAAAATAAAGCTTTTTTATCTCCTGGGACAGTCATAAGAAACAGAGCTCTTCAAAAAGAAAAGAAAAAAAGAAACAGAATAAAACTCACTCAAGAAGACGAAGTAAAGAAGAAGAAGAAGAAGAAGAAGAAAGGGGCTAAGGCCGGTGAAGAAGAAGACAAAGAAGCAAAGAAGAAGAAGACGAAGAACAGTGAGTTACAGACTGATACGACTCGGAGAAGTCTTTGAATTTCGGCCTTCAGCGGCAACAGAACAGAACGGCAACGCTATGAAAAAAAGGAAGAAGAAGGTGAAGAAGCAAAAAAGAAGAAGAAGAAGAAGAAGAAGAAGAAGAAAAGGGTTAAGCTGGTGAAGACGGAGTATCAAATCCACCAGTATTTTCGATTTTAAGTTTTTTTTTTTTTTTTTTTTTTTTTCTTACCAGCCGATTTCATTTTTCTGGCTGAAACACACAATATTCGGCTGATACGGCCCAAATCGGCTCGATTTGAGCCTCGTTGGCGCAAGTCGGGGAATCCACGTGGCAGGACACGGCCCGACGCGGCACAGAGTGCGGTCAGCGGCGTCCCTCCCGCATCACCGCGTTCCACGAGCTAGACGCGGGTGCGGCTCCTCTGGAGTCGCGTTCGTGCATTCCAGCAAGTAACTAAAAAGCTCAAGTACAAGTATCAATACAATGCAGCAACAACTACACTCATGCAGCAGTGATAAAGCACCAGCCATGTAACTGGCACACAGTAACTCAACTATCTCAGCTGATGTAGACAGTAGGTGGCAGATTATGTAGCAATGAATCTAGCAAGCAAGTTATGCAACAATAGACAAACAGGCATATCAGAAGCATAACGGGTAGCTAGTTCAATCTTGAGGGTCATAACATTTTTCTTTTTTGGGCTCAACCCTTAAATTGCCATCCTTCAGCAGTTATAGTTCAATATCATAAATAGTTACTATCCTCCTTCATTTCTATCATCTCAAGTCTAACATTTAAAGCTTACCTAATTTTGGATTTTAATTTATCCATGAATATTTTAGTTAGCTTTCAATATATTATCTATCAAAAATTATTTATCCATCAATATTTTTCTTTTCTTTTAAAATTCTTCGGTTGTCATCACTTGATTTAAAAACTCATCAATCTGATTTTTTTAAACGGTTGCATTTCCTCCTTATTCCAAACCGTATGACATCTCTTTGAGTCTCTAATCTCTCTATGACAAATGGAACTAAGGCCTACTTAATACTGGGATCCTATGATTTGGAAACCTATACTTCATAGAGATATGGAGGTACTCTAAATGTCTGTTTCATTTTTTCCCTATAGGTTTATTTTATTAAGGAGAGAGTTTTGAATTTGATGTGATATTTTTTTCATTTTGGATTGGAATTGTGGTTTATTTATTTATTTATTATTTTTTAAGGTTTTGGACCTTAAAAGTGTGTTTTATTTTTTTTTCTTCAATTATAAATATTATTGAGATATGTTTTCTTTGTTTTAGATATTAGAGAATGTTGTAGGATACACATACAAAATTACAACAAAGCACCACAATACACCAAAATTAACGAGATTTGGCTTACTCCAAACCTACATTCATAGGCAACACTAACCAAAAATCACTATTAATAAATTGAATTACAACTGCATAAACTCTCACGAAAAACTCTCAAACATAAATTAACCTAAAACACCCAAATGTGTGCTAACTAATATGCTAAACACTAACAGAACTTAGTCTTTTAACTCTCCCTACGCTAAAATTTTCTCAGAACTTTCACACACCACCATTCTATTTATAGAAATTAGTGTATATAATTACTATGACATCTGCTGATCTAGGTACTACTTATCTTCTTTTAGTCATTCCTATCTGCCTATAATTTGTCTTTGTGCATCTCCCATGTACTAGTAGATAACCGATCACTTTATGGCTTTGGGTGGATGGGTTTTGTTAGCCTTGGGTTCCCAGAATGGGGAGTTTCTGATAAAGTCATGAGGCTTGGAATCCTTGAATGCTTAGGAGGTCACCATGTTTCTCAAATTAGTACTGGGTTGTACCACATAGTTATGGTCACTAATCATGGAAAAATCTTTGGGTTTGGAGACAATGAAAAAGCACAGTTGTTAAATTACCAATTGTCCCGAAAGCTTAAGTTGTTAGGAAATGGTGAATTTAATCACTTAACCATAAATCTAACACTCCCCCTCACTTGTAGGCCTAAACTTCCCCTTAATAAGTGGGGGCCCAACAAGTGGAAATTTAACATTTTGAATGGGAGGTAGAGTAAAGACAGGGATCGAACTCAAGATCTCCTGCTCTGATATCATGTTAAATTACCGATTGTCCTAAAAGCTTAAGCTGTTAAGAAATGGTGAATTTAATCACTTAACCATAAATCTAACAACAGTTTGGGCATGACACCTTGAGAACATGCCTTGAACCTACTAAAATTTCCTTCCATGAAATGACAGATGACACAAATGTTGTTTCAGATAGCGAATGACATTTAGGGAGTTACCATTTGCTTTGTGTTGGTTATTTATTGTAACTCTGTATCAAAAGTGAATACTAGAAGATTTTTATTTTTATTTTTTTGAATTGCATATATATATATATATATATATAAGGAATTGTGAATATATGTTGTATTTAAGATTAATTTTGTAGCATCCAAAACTTCCTTTATAATTTGTCTTTGTGCATCTCCCATGTACTAGTAGGTAACCGATCGCTTTATGGCTTTGGGTGGATGGGTATTGGTAGCCTTGGGTTCCTAGAATGGGGGAGTCTCTGATAAAGTCATGAGGCTTGGAATCCTTGAATGCTTAGGAGGTCACCATGTTTCTCAAATTAGTACTGGGTTGGACCACACAGTTGTCACTAATCATGGAAAAATCTTTGGGTTTGGAGACAATGAAAGAGCACAGCTTGGGCATGACACCTTGAGAACATGCCTTGAACCTACTCAAATTTTCTTCCATGAAATGACAGATGACACAAATGTTGTTTCAGATAGCAAATGAAATTCAGGGAGTTACCATCTACTTTGTGTTGGTTATTTATTGTAACTCTATATCAAAAGTGAACACTAGAAGATTTTTATTTTTATTTTTTGAATTGCATTTATATATATATATATGTGTGTGTGTGTGTGTGTGTGTGTGTGTGTGTGTGTGTGTGTGTACCCCACAAAAGATGCTTCTTTTGATAAAGTTGATTTCTAATGATTATGGTTACTTTGTTACTTTCGGCGCAAAATGCCAAAATGGTGAAAACTAGTTCTTTGAATTGAAGTTCCAGACTCCTGCTATCTTGAGTTGAAAAGTGAAAAGTTATTGTTCACTTTTATTGATCACTGTTACTGTTCACTAGTATTGCTCACTGTTAATGTACACTTTTACTGTTCATTATGCTTTTTTTGCCTATGTAAGGGGGTATGTCTCTTATGTTAAAACTCAGAATTTTCCTCTAGAGTTTTCTTAAGAGAATTCCTTAGGGAGAGTTCCTTTTAGGCATATTTCTCCTCTTTAGGATTTTCCTCTAGAATTTCCTCTACTACTTTCCTACAAATCTTATAACTAGAACTAGTTTCAAGCCTTGTACCTATTGAGATCCTGTAACTACTACTGCTGTAAGTACCGTTGTCTATTTTCAATAATAACTACTTTCTACTTTGTGTTTATTATACTTGCTGCTACTACCTTCTTGACTTATTCTATTTTGATTATTTTAATTTTCAAATTGTTGCTACTGCCTTCTTCGTTGGTTTTACTTTGATTACATATTGTTTACTTTAATTACATATAATATTATTGTGCTTTTGCCTTCAGCGCTGTGTTCTGCCCCCTTTAAAATATAAAAGGAATTGTGAATACATGTTGAATTATTGTTGTATTTAAGATTAATTTTGTAGCACCCAAAACTTCCTTTCTTCTAGTAATTATTTGCTGTGAGATTTTTAATTGCATAGAAAGCTAAAAAGTTCTGCATGGTTATTTTAATAGGCAGAATATGAACCTGGGTTCTTTGAGAGGGATTGGAAGAGAATTCAACTCTCAAGAACAACCTCAGTAACAGTAAGCAGTAACCAAAACTCCTCTACAAGAAAATATGTCGCTTGGGTTTGCCTTGGGCTTCAACCCTCGAGAAGAAGTACCTCAGTAATCAAAACTCACCTAAGAGTTCATAAAAAAAATAAAAATAAAAACTCACCTAAGAGAAAATCTGTCATATAGGCTATGATAAAGCACATGTAGAAAATCTCAGAGCTAGTTTTAGTTTCTGTTTATATGATTAGCATTAGCATTTGGCTTTTCAAAACAACATTTAGCCTAAATTTTCACAAAACTCACGCAAAAGCTTCATGAATGGGCTCGATAAATTGTCGAAAATTTTGTAACAATGAACAGTAGGCCCAAAACATTTATTGAGCACTATTCACTCAATACATCAAAATATAATTTTTTTTAGTTCATTTTCTCACATCTCTCTCTGTGTTTGACTATTTGAGTAGAATAGTGTTTGAAACTTTTGGAGCAAAATCAAATTATTCTAAATCTGATGGATTTAGATTGCAATTTAGTCTATTATTTGCTTAAATCATGTTCCATTATCTAAGACATAGCCTTGCCCTTGTGTGCTAGGGGTTCTGCCTTCAACGGCTTATATAGGTAGGTGGATTCGTTAGCAAAATTTCATTTGGCTATGAATCACAACATGCAAAGTAGTCCAAATATTGTTAGGCAAAGTAGCTCACCTATTGGTTTATATCCTATATCTCTATTGAAAATGGTATTGTTCTTGGAATCAAGGTTCTCTAGAGTTCTAGAACACTTGACTGTATAGAGTTTTTTTTTTTCATCTTAACCTTCTTTTTATACGGAGTAATAAATAGTCTATTCGCTAAAAAAAAAAAAAAAAACAAATTGACATGTCAAATTTTGAATTTATTAATTTATTTTAGTTTTTAAAAATTTAGAAACCTAGAAAACCTATAATTTGCAACCTTTGTTGTCCCTCTCCTTAATTACGTGGTTTTAGAGCCTTTGGAATGGTTGATTGACAATTTTGTTTTTGTTTGCACTAGTTGTTATATGCTAGAAATGTGAATAGGATGCGGAGGTGATGATTTGTATAAGATATTTTGAGAGAATAAATATTTAGAAAAAAAAAATGGAGGTTGATGATTCATATAAGATATTTTGAGAGAATAAATATTTACAAAAAAAAATATGGATGCTTCAAGGGAATTAAACCTCAAAATTTGATAAATTAGATTACTTCGAGAGAGTCGAAATCTCCACAACACAAGTGCTTTCATATTAAAAATATTTAGAAATAAAAAAATAATTTTGGTTGCTTTGAGGGAATTATACCTCAAAATTGGATAAATTAGACTACTTCTTGAGAGTTAATTAATCATCAGGAGTGAATGATTAATTAATACATTCTTGACCAACGTTCAAACATATAAATTAGGATCTTAATCCGTAAAGATACACTAAGAACTTTAGAAGATCTCAATCCAAGTTATTAATACTTCTTTTAATAATTTCATGGTGGCTTAATTAGATGTAAAATTAGATTAAAAAAATTTACTGTGTTGTTTTTTTTTTTTTTTTAAATGTATTGAACATCTATCAAGCTCTTGTGCAATGAGTTAGGTATAAACCTCTTTCTTCTGTCAGCTCTCTCTCTCTCTCTCTCTCTCTCCACCCTTAGCATCTTCTTTGTCAAGGCTGATACTCAATCTTACATTGAAGATAATACTCTAGAAGTGATACAAAGCTATTGCTTTCCCTATCACTAGAAGTGGGCCTTTGCGGATGGTGGGCTTTCGACTAAGTTTATACCCATTATATAACTCGGGCTTAGGATTATTGTGTTATCACTATACCATTTCATCACACTCCCTGCCCACTCTCTTCAATCTCTCGTTTCTGTAGTCTGAACTCTGAACCCTCTCTCTCTCTCTCTCTCAAGCAGCGATGTCAGACAAAGAGCCGATGTGGGACTCTCTTCCTTCTGAAATCCTAACCCGTGCTTTCCTACAACTACCTATCAAATCCATCATAACTTGTACCTCTGTCTCCAAAAAATGGAAATCGCTCATCCAAAACCCTTCTTTCATTTCCACCCATCTCCACCGCTCCTCCTCCGACTCCAACAACCACCTCCTTCTCTTCAGGCTTTGTCCAGATGAAGGTACGATATGGGATAAATGTGAAAGAGAAGTCTACACGTTGTATTGGGACAACAACAACGAAGAAGAAGACTTCAACGAACACACCAGGTTTGACTCCCCTTTTCCTGCTCAAAGCTGTAGCGTGATATTCCGTGTGGTGGGTACTTGTAATGGCCTGGTTTGCCTTGCCAGAGATTTACTCTCTTACGATAACTCTTACATTCTCTGGAACCCTTGTGTTAGAAAGTTCACCAGAACTTCTAAACCCATTGTCAGCTACTCCACTCACGGTGGGTTTGAAGAGACTACTGGGTTTGGATTTGATTCCAGGACTAACGACTATAAGGTGGTGAGAGTTGTGAGGCTTATGGATAGAGAGGACGAAGATGGGTCTTCGCTCAAGGTTGAGGTTTACTCACTTGCTCGACCCCCGAGAGGATCCGACCGAGCCGCTTTCGGCATCACTCCCCGAACGGGTTCCGGACATCTATCTCGTGTGCGAGCCTCAGCTGAACCACAGCAGCGTAGGAGATTCCCACAGACGGCGCCAATTGTGCGGGTCGCAAATGAGGCCAATGGGCTCAGCCCCACTTGGGCTCACAACTTATTTGTTTGTTGGGCTGAATTTCCTACTATGGGTAGTTCTACAACTAAGGACTCAATGAGATCACTTTTCTCTTTCTCGGCAACACAATCCTTCCTCCTTCTCCTCTCGAATTCTCTCTATTTTGCTTCTCTATTACCACTGTTCTCTTCCCTCTCCTTTTCTGACCAACCCCTCTTTCTTATCCTCCCCTCTTATTTATAGTGCTCAGCTCAGGCGTAGGTTATCAATGCTCTCATGTTTGTGCAACAGAGGGTCCAGTAGGATTTTCTCTAAGTGGGAGGTCAGGTATGGGTGGCTTTGGGACTTGGTTCCCACCTTTGTCGGCAGCTCGGTAGAGTTAGTGCGCGCTTAGTGCTACGGAGGGTCCAATTAGGGGGATGGTAAGTGGGAGTCTAGGCCTGGGTGGCTTTGGGACTTGGTGCCCACTTCAGGTTAGAGCTAGGTGGTGGCGCTTGGAGGGCCTTCTTTGAGCCGAACAAAGTTGATGCGCCGTTCAATGACACCTCCGAACATGCTCGGTAAAAAATATGCCGATCATAACTTCGTAGTGAAGCTCGGCACCCCCGAGCTGTGATAGCAAGGGTTGGGCCTTAAGGCGAATAAGGATTGGGCCCAATGAACGTGCGTTTTGGAGCGGAGACTAGGGGCTGAGTGGGCCCAACAGTTCAGACGCCGCACACATATATTTAAAGGTCCTAAAAGGATCATTGAGATTGCTAAAAGGGAAATGCTAACGAGTGCCTTTGGGATACTGGTTAATAATTCATTTAAAGAAAGTTTTTATAAAAAATGAAAAAAATAAAATAAACATGACTTTTTGGCCTTCAACAAATTATAGACATTTGTTAGGGGTTGTATTGTCAAACTAAAGCAGCTTGCACTAGAAATAATTTATTGATGAAGATGATCATAAAGAATTTAACTTAGCTACAAGTGGGTCATGGGCGGCTCCACGTTAAGCTCAGGGGTTCAAATGAACCCCCTGAACTAGCCCAAAAAAAATATATTATAATGTAATTTTTTTTGACCCCTTAAATAAAAATTTGAACACTCTAATTCTAAAATTTTGTTAAATACAATTGAAATAAGTTTGAATCTGATGCTCTTAACAATATTTTGCCTTTTTAAACACACAAAAAATTCCAATAACAAACTAATTTGATCTAATTTTTATTTTATTTTTTATAAAAATAGCCCAACAACAAAAGTATAAATTTGTTAATCTTATTCTTAAACCTTATAAAAAGCTCATTTAGATCTTAAAAAAATTTGAAATCAATCAATCAAATGGGAGATCAGTGGATGAATAATTGTTTGGCTATGCACATTGAAGAAAAATGTAACTGATAGAATTGATAATGAAAATATCAGGTAACGATTTCAAAATATGAAACCTCAAAGAAGGTAATCGTAAAACTTCTTGCATTTGGGGTTTTTTTTTTTTTTTTTTTTTTTAATTCCAATATATTCAACTTCATTTTTGTTTTAGATTTTATATAATTTATGTTTGTCATTGCACCCCCTAGAAAATAATCCTAGAACCGCCACTAAAGTGGGTACGATTGATTTGTGTAACTGTGTTGGTTGAGAATCCCACTTTTAAATGATCAGAAATGTCGTAATTAGTTACCAAAAAGCCATTTAGACTAGTCTTTAAAAATACATGGTTTAGTCTACCTGAAAGTCTTTTGATCTTGGCAAATCTAGAAGTCACCTCTTTTTTGTTGTTGTTGTTGTTGTTGTTGTTGTTGTTGTTGTACTTACACTCTCTCATTCTTCAGCTAGTACCAACTCAAAAGCAACATCATGACCTCAAAAAAAAAAAAAAAAAATCATATCATAAGATTAGGATATCAATGCTTTCATATGAGTTTACATACATAGCGATCATGTTGTGTCAACTGCCTAATTAAAGTACAATTGACAAGCTGCTGAGTGCTACAGAGAGATGAGTCTATCCTAGGAAGCTATCGTTAGGTCAAAAGAAGAGGATGAAGAGTTGCAACGTAGCACCAAGAAAGTCAAGGAAAACCACCAAGCTAGCAGCACTCCTACTGGTAGTTCATAGAGTCCAGAGGGGAGGAGATGCTCATATAAAGAGAGACTCATTGGTGAGATTCCAAGTGCTTATGAAGAAGCATTCAGGTTTGAATATAGTATGGAAACTAAGGTGGAATTTCACGATGAAAACCCAGGCTTCGCCTTAGGGATCGTAGCAGTTAATCTTTCAAGAGCAAGGAAGGCCAGCATGAGAGCACAATGAACTAACGCACTCATTGTCATGGTTGTTGGCAAGACAGTGGGTTACCAATTTCTATTGTTGCGTATCATGAGTCTATGGAAGCCTAGCTGAAGGCTAGATTGCGTGGACCTGGAGAAGGATTTCTTTCTTATCTGTTTTTCTCTTAAAGAAGACTATGAAAAAGTGCTAAAGGATGGTCCTTGGTTTGTCAGAGGGCACTACCTCTCCATTAGAAACTGGGAGCCGAACTTTAGGCCATCTACGGCTAGTGTATCATTTGTTGCCATGTGGGTTCGTCTGCCAGAGCTACCTATTGAGTACTATGAGCCATCAATGCCGCGAGAGCTTGGCCAGGCCATTGGTCCAATTTTAAGGGTTAATACGCACACGGCATCGGAGTCTAAGGGTCGGTTTGCGAGAATTTGTGTTCAAATCAACTTTGACAAACCTCTCATTAAGCTAATTAGAACTAGAGGCATAGAGCAACTGGTACTGTATGAGGGGATCAACTCCCTATGTTTTTCTTGCAGCCGCGTTGGTCATAAGGCAAAATGTTGTCTGTACACAACTAGGGCACCAGTGACACAGGATGAAGACAAGGATGAAGATAAAGTTGATGGGGACCCTACAATAGCGGTAGACTGTAAGAAGCCTAACAGAGAAGCCTATGGGCCCTAGGTTCTTGTTTCACTCTAAAAGAAAGTCAACAAGAAAGAGATGAAAGACCTAGCCCAATCCCCCTGTTTTAGTATGGCTCCTCATTCGAGAACCCAATTCCCTAATCAGGCCGAAAGCCCACTCACCTTTAGGCTTGACCCATCAAGCCCTACGGAACAAAAAGATCTACAAACTTTAAGGCTTTATTCAGACTCTAGTGCATTTGTGGCTTATCGCACTAACCAAGCTAAAGGAAAAGATAAGCTTAAGGTCCCCTTAACTCAATTGACCCCTAAAAACTAATCTCAAAATTCCCAAACTCACCAAAAAGCTCGCGGTGCCCCTGGAATGAAAGAATACCGACAGAAACAACCCCTTAAGGGGAGAGCCGCATCTCTAGACAGTGATTTCAAACTCAACCCAATCAAACCACTAGTGCCTTTAATAGGTAGCTCAATGAAACCTAGGTGTGATCCTTTGCCTGATGTAGGTATACCCACCTATAGAAGTGATGGTCAGGGGGAGATCATGGATGACATGATTAAGGGCGATTTAGAGGTATTATCGACCAAAACTCCTTTAAGGGATATCTCGAATGATCAATCTGTTCCTAATATGGAGGCTCGTATTACAATGGCTTCCCCTAATGTCTCTACGGTGGTTTTAAAACGTATTGATCCTAAGCTCAGGCCTCCCAAGAAGATTATTGAGGCAAGTACAAGTCCCAGTACAAACCATGGGGAGGATACAATGATACATGAGGATATGCTAGATGATTTCGATCAGGGAAAGCCTGAGGTAGATTCTGATGGAATGTAGATTGAAGATGGAGGTGAGCCCTTTGTCTCTGACTAAATTGGTTTACTCCCTACTATTTTATTATTGTATATAATGAATATTTTAGTATGAAATTGTTGAGGTGTTCTAAACCCCTCCTTTCAATCCTTTGTACATAATTTGACGCTAACCCATAGTCCTGCTATTATGATTGTTACTGAGACCAAGGTGAGTGGTCCTAGGGCCAAAGAAATTATAGACAGACTTCGTTTTGATGGGGCAATTCATGCCAATAATATCGGCTATACAAGTGGCCTGTGGATTCTTTGGGATTCAACCCAAGTGGAAGTCTCTGAACTCTCATCCACAGAATAGGAGATCACGTGGTAATGAAGGACCTCTCCTTAAATTCTTCCTGGCCAATGTTCACAGTATATGCTAGCCCAAGATATGCTGAGAGACGTCTGTTGTGGGATAATCTTTCTAAGGTAGCTGAATTGCATACATTACCATGGATCATTACGGGTGACTTTAATGAAATGATTCCTAGAGAAGACAAGTTTGGGGGTAGGCCTGTTAGTATCTCTAAAGCAGTCAACTTCCATGAATGTTTGAATACCTGTGGTATGATTAATTTGGGGCTTTCTAGTCCCCGGTATACGTGGACTAATCGGCAACCCCTTCCTCACCTTGCACAAGAAAGAATTGATAGGGTTTTTGTTAATGCCAGTTGGAATGTCCTCTATCCAAAAGCCAATGTAAAGCACCTAGAAATATCTCATTCAAACCACAGTCCTGTTCTTCTTTCTTTAAGTCCTGATCACGGGAGCCATCATCCTTGCCCATTTAGGTTCCAATCGATGTGGCTTTCCCACCCCTCCTTCCCTAGTCTGGTTAGTGAGGCTTGGATAGGTCCTGCTAGTCTTTCTAATGCCATTTCTACCTTCACAACAAAAGCTAGAATATGGAATAGAAATTACTTTAGGAATATTTTCCATAGAAAGAGGCGTATCTGTGCAAGGCTTAAAGGGATTCAAACTGTTTTGGGGAATAACCTAAACAATTTTCTTGTTGATCTTGAGAAGTCGCTCCTTTGTGAGTTATCTCACATTGCCAATCTGGAAGCTGAATTTTGGAGCATGAAGTCTAGAATCTCTTGGGTGCTTGAAGGTGATAGAAATACTGCGTTTTTCCATAATTCAACTCTAATTTGGAGGAGGAGGAATCGTATTTCTAGCATGAAAGATCGGATGGGAAATTGGTTAAGTGGGGAGCAGGAAATTGCCGATTTCATTACACAAGGATTTCTTGATCTCTTCACTACCTCACAATGCAATGCCACTTTAAAGGAATGGCACCCCCCATTTTGGAAGAGTAGATTGAATATGGAAGATATAGCTCAACTTGAGCTCCCAATCATTGATGAAGAAATCTTTGCTGTTTTACGGTCTCTCAAACCTTACAAAGCAACAGGGCCAGATAGGCTTCACGTGGGATTCTTTCAATGTTTTTGGCTTATTATGGGTTTCTGTGTAAAAGTTGAAGTTAAACAAATTTTCTGTACTGGAAAAATTCCTGAGTATCTCAACAAAACCTTAATCACCCTCATTCCGAAATGCAATAGTCCGGAGTCTCTCAACAATTTCCATCCCATTGCGCTTTGTAATACTATGTGCAAGGTCATCACTAAGCTCCTTGTGGCCCGCATACGACTAGTCCTAGGCTATTTAGGTTCGCTCCAAACAACATTTGTACCTAAGAGAAAGGGTGTGGACAATGCCATCATTGTGCAGGAGCTAATCCATTCCATGTCCAAAAAGAAAGGTAAAGAAAGGTTTATGGCAATTAAGATTGATTTGGAAAAAGATTATGACCGCCTTGAGTAGAGTTTCATAAGGGATACTCTTACTCTCTTTAAATTTCCAAAAAACCTGAGTTCCCTAATTAAGAGTTGTGTCTTTACATCCTCCATATCCGTGCTCTTCAATGGAGGAGCTTTAGAGTCTTTTCATCCTTCAAGGGGCATAACGCAAGGGGACCCCCTCTCTCCCTATATGTTCATTTTATGTATGGAGGTTTTGGGGGCTTTCATCACAAAAAAATAAATAAATAAAATAAGAAGCAAAGCTATGGGACCCTATCTCAACCTATAAAGGTGGTGTGGTTTTCTCCCATCTGTTTTTTGCAAATGATCTTATACTCTTTGCAAAGGCTGATGCTAAGAATTGTAGCACTATCAAGGATGTTCTAGACACATTCTATGAACTATCGGGACAAAAGGTTAGCGCTAGAAATCTCGAGTCACCTTCTCCCTTAATTTGGCATCTCACACAAGAAAGGAGCTCTGCGATATTCTAGAGTTTCGGTCAACCCCTACTTTGGGGAAGTATCTTAGCTTTCCTATAAAGCATACATCGATTCTGCAAGATTTTGGGGTTGTAGTTAAGCGTATTAAGAATCGTTTAGCAGGCTGGAAATCTCACCTTTTGTCTTTTGTTGGGAGAGTCGTCTTAACCAGGCTACTCTTTCCATTATCCTGAAGTACGCCATGTAATGTGTAGCTTTCCCTACCAAGGTAACTTAGAGCATTGATAGACTATGTCACAGCTTTATTTGGGGTTCTACGGAGAATAGAAAGAAAATGCATTTATTTGGCTGGAAGAAAATCATGACAACTAAGAAGGATGGAGGATTAGGCCTTCAATCAGCTAAAGAGAAGAATGGAGTCTTGCTTGCTAAACTTAATTGGCGTTTCCACTAGGAGAAGGATTCTCTATGGACAAGGGTCTTATATCACAAGTATACTGGTCGAAGAAGGCAGAACTGCCTTAAACCCAGATCTTGTTCATCCATTTGGACAACACTCAAGAAGGGTGAGTCAATCTTTCAGAAAGGCCTGAAATGGATAGTGGGTATAAATAGTGGTCTTTCCTTTTGGTATTATAAATGGTTGAGTGATGGTCCTTTGAGAAGCCTTATTTTAGTTCCTCTCCAAAGAGGGGAAGACTCACTTCTCTTGAAAGATGTTATCCAACGCAACTTTTGGAATTTGGGAAGCCTATCTGTCACATTCCCCAACCCCTTAATCCAAAAAATCAAAGCCACTCCAATTCCCTTAACAGCGGCAAGCGTGGATTGTATCTCTTGGGCTTCTTCACCCAGTGTGGATTTTGAGCTAACAGAAGCATATAGGTTGGCATGTATGGTTAATGATAATTTCCACTATAGCTCTTTTACAAGTGGTTAGGTTTGGAAAGCTAGCACCTTCCCAAAAATTAGGTGTTTTTTTATGGCAATGCCTCCATAGAAGCATACTAGTCAGAGAAGTGCTTGCTATAAGAGGAGTAAACACTCCCACTCTCTGCTCATTATGTAATGATGCAGCGGAATCAATTATTCACATGTTGAGAGACTGCACTCAGGCTTGAAATTTTTGGGATTCTCTTTCTCCACCTTTTCACCCCAACCTGTTCTTTGGCACAAATCTTGAGGATTGGCTCCCAATCAATTGTGTTTCGCAATAGGTTTCCTTCTCGGGTTTTAGCTAGGGTATTGTCTTTTCGTTTGGAGTGTGGAGTCTATGGCTTTGGCGTAATAAGGTGGTCTTCAAAGATAACTCCTCCTAATAGTCCCTTAAGACAGAAACTCTTGCTAAAGCGTTTGAGTATGCTATCCTTGGTGTGAATGGTAAGGTAAGACACTCTATAGCCTCAATTCAAGTTCAATGGCACCCTTCTCTAGAAAATTGGTATAAGTTGAATTCAGATGGCTCTTCTTTGGGTAACCCAGGCAGAGCTGGTGGCGATGGACTTTTCCGAGATTCCAGTGGGGCTTGGGTGAGTGGGTGTGCTAGAGCAATTGGTCACACCCCCAGCGTGGCTACAGAGTTATGGGCTCTCCGAGATGGCATCAATTTATGCATTGATTTAAACTTGACAAATGTCTTAATTGAGCTTGATGCAAAGCTTGTGGTTGATATGCTTTTAAAGTAAGAGGGTACTACAAATGGCAATGATGTCATTCTTACTGATTGCAAAGAAGGCATACAAAGGATCCCAAGAGTCCGAGTGCAACATTGCTATAGGGAAGCAAATAAGTGTGCCAACACTTTTGCTAGAAGAGGTACGGTTAATCCACAAGATTTTGTTCTTTATTAGTCCCCCTAACAAATGTTGCCATGTTGGTTAGTCTTAATGCGATGGGGACCCTCTATGAGCATAATTGCTCTGTTGCTTCTGTTTTCTAGTTTTTTGAATATTGCTTGTTTACCACACAAAAAAAAAAAAAAAGAAAAAAAAAAAAGGGATATCAAAGCCCAAATAATTTCTTTATAATTGTCTACATACGGGATAGCCTTTTTTCTTTTGTATTTCTCTAGAAGAAATGGGCCTCTTATTAAGCTAAATTACTTGACTTCACTTCACTTAACGTAATAGGCTTTATGGTCTATGGGCTTCTCTTCAAAGATAACGTTACACAATCCATATTAATTTTCTCATCTTATAATTGGGATTTACGATCTATTTAAGCATCTTCTACACTAATTGGGCTCATAGCCCATACTCTCTCTACACATATGGGCTCATAGCCTAGGTTGTCTCTCTCTTTCCGGGTTGGGTCCCACAACTCAAAGCTTTTTTTATTCAACTAATTATGTAGCTCAATTGGTCAAATGGAAATATCAGTTTTAATCTCTACTCGAACTAAAAATAAATAATAAATAAAAATAAATAAAAATTAGGAGTAATAATTTTAAATAAAATCCTAGACAAGAGTTGCCCTCCAAACTAGTAAGGAAACATGGCACTTAACAGAATCCACTAGCTGATGCTCTAATTCGATAGTGAAGTATTTTCTGCTTCCCTTCCACCTTGAAAAGAAAAGCAATTCTAGAGAGAATATATGGAATCCAAAGAAAGGAATTTGTAGTGTTGATTAATTAAATAGATTACAAAGGATTTAAAATATTTATACAAACATTAAAATCTAACAAACTCTAACAAAATGGCACTAAACACTCTCAGTCTCTAACAGATTTTCTAATGGTCCAATAGGTTAGGAACACGTGTCTTCTATTCTAACTAACTCTGTCACTAACTGATACTATAAGCTGCAAGTCGTTTCAAATCTCAATACCAAACTACAAGTCGTTTTGATCTCCTTATTTTGTTTAACAATCTGATCTTTCCTACTTATGAGTGATGATCTTCTATCTTTACACACCTTCTTTAGTTATTCGAACGTTGAAGAAGGGGGTTTGGAATAACAATAATAATATTTTTTTTAAAGTGCATCAATACAACTTTACCCCACCACTATGTAATTAAAAATTTTAATAAAAAAAATAACCCTTCTAATAAGCCTACCACTAACAATAAATTATGACATTATCAAAAAAATAAATAAATAAATTATGACATAAATCATATAATTACATTTTATCCATATAAGAATTTGGCAAATTGAATTTGTCAACGTATAATTTAAAAAGATGAATTAACAAAGTGAGTGATAACTATGAGTAAAGTAGAATGAACACAACAGTATTTACTAGCTACAATTTTCATTCACAATCAAACCGGAGACGTAGCCGACAAATCTTCGGGTCCCCCAGCCTTTACACTAAGTCGATGTAACGGCCACTTAACGGACGTGAAGAATCCCTTTGCGTTTCCTTCACCGCCCGTTAACTTACCGGAATCCCCAATAGAAACAAACGGCGGTGTGTATCTCAAGCTCCCTACTGCGCAGAAAAGGACGTCGTAACTACTCGAGCGCCTGAGCTTTTGCTTCGTCACCTCCTCTGGCAATATCAGGGTGTACCTCTCCGTGTTAATCTCTACGCCGGGTTGACTCAGTGAGTGACCCGTCGAGTGCGACCTCAAGAATTTCCCCCTCGGTGGGTCGTCGACGACGTTGATCACAACGTGGTCGTTTTGGACCCCACCAGTTTCCTGAGTCGACTCGGTTGATTCCACTGTTGTTGTAGTAGCCGCAGTAGGAGTAGTATCACTATTCGTAAGCTTAGCTCTGCAAACCGGACACGTCACGTGAGAAGCTAGCCAAGCGTCGATGCAATCGGGATGGAACGCGTGGCTGCACTTGGGCAACAAACGCAGCTTTTCGTTGTCTTCGAACTCGCCCAAGCACACGGCGCACTCGAGCGTTGTTGCTGTTACTTTCACGGTTCTGAGATTTTTAACCTCGAAGATCGGGAAGGTCTCGATCACGGCCCGGTCTAGTGTTTTGGACCCCACCAGTTTCCTGAGTCGACTCGGTTGATTCCACTGTTGTTGTAGTAGCCGCAGTAGGAGTAGTATCACTATTCGTAAGCTTAGCTCTGCAAACCGGACACGTCACGTGAGAAGCTAGCCAAGCGTCGATGCAATCGGGATGGAACGCGTGGCTGCACTTGGGCAACAAACGCAGCTTTTCGTTGTCTTCGAACTCGCCCAAGCACACGGCGCACTCGAGCGTTGTTGCTGTTACTTTCACGGTTCTGAGATTTTTAACCTCGAAGATCGGGAAGGTCTCGATCACGGCCCGGTCTAGTCCACAGTTACTAGACCGGTTCGCGGAAATGACCGGACCGGTGCTTGTGCATTCGTTGAAGAAGATGCAAAAGAAAGCCACGAAGAAGAAAGCCCACACGAGGAACACGAGGACCAGCGCCGCGGAATGGTTAAAATTCACGGGCGGAGTGACTGTTGTTGCTGTGCCTGGCTGTGCATTGGCACTGTGATGAGGCAGCGAGAGGAGTAGTAGTAGTACTACTAGACAAGGAAAGGGAATGATCGGACGGCTGAGATTGATCTTCGGTCTCATTAGGAAATGGAATTTTCCCTTTGGTTTAGAATAGGCAAAGAAACAAAGTGGCGGAGTTTCCTAGAAAAACATAGAGGAACAAGAAGGCGTAGTAGAGTGAGCGGGAAGAAAACGAAGTAGGGAGGTAGCTTCGTAAGTGGTGGCTTTTGATGGAATTTTGCCACGTGGCAAGGCGTCTTGGAGCGTTAAGGACAGTAAGTAACATGGGCAATTATGATTCTCAAGGCTAATTGGGTTCTTCTTATTTGGGTTGAAAAGCATAATTGTGGTAGTGTTCTAATAAAATAACTGTAAGCACTTGTCTTTTTTGGATTTGGTATATGTGTTGAAGTCATTGACTAATTTGAAGGAATGGAAGGTATATATATTGAATGGAAGTTTGATCCATGGTCTAGATAGACCTAGAGTACCAGAGAGAGGAAAGCGACGTGTGCGATAAAAATTTACTTTCAGGAGGTGGAATCTGGTTCTGTCTACATAATAGACACGGGTTTTGAATGTGATTTCGACGGCGGCTTTGTAAACCATGGGCGCTGGTAGAGAGAGAGAGAGAGAGTCGTATAGGTGTTACTGTCAGAAAACCGGTTTCATTGTTTGGAGTTTATCCGGAATTATAAACTAGGGAATCCACTGTGAGAGTTGCTGTTTTGTCTTGGCTGCTTGAACAGGACAGTGGTGGGGTTTTCAGTTGGATTTGCAAATCTTTCACTTGATATCTATTGGTCAGAGATTAGAATAAGTTGCCCAGTTGTGACAGGTTATTGAGTGAGTTGCTTGAGTTTTGCCAAATGAGGTTACAATGGGAATGTACTGTGTACTTGTATTTTTACTTATTGCTTGGTTTTTTTTTTTTTTTGGGAACATAGAGATCATCTGGCAATATGTGTTAAATCTATGTTTGGTCAACATGCAAATGGAGTTGTGGATTGATATCGTGCGGGTGTTCATGTGTTGAAAAGGAACAAGTGACCATATGCAAGTTTATTGTCTATGCTGCTACTGTGTATATAGCATGTGTGGCTGCACAGAAATTTAAGGACCCATAATGGTAAATAAAAACAAAACTGCAGGGAGAGGATGCTTAGAGTTTTAGGGGGTGTTTGGTAGAGTAATTTGAAAATTGTTGTTTGTAATTTTTTGAAATACGTGTGGGTGAAAAAGTGTGTTGAAATACGTAAAATGCTGTTTAAAAACAAAAAATGTTGTTTGAAAACACAAACCAAACGGGCCCTTAATGAAACAGAAGAGGGGACTGTCGAAAGTGACTAGAGATGAGATGATGCTAGACTGCAAGTTCAATTATTTTAGGACATAGACGTTACCTGGATTACATTAGTTATTTAGTGAAAAATAATCTAATCACCAACTTGATACATGTATACTCTTCAAAAAAAAACTTGATACATGTATATGTTTCTCAAAAAAAAAAAAGAAAAAAAACAAAAAAAAAAAAGAAAAGGAGTTGTGACAGAGCATGTTAAAATGTGCCTCACTATTGGAGAATTTCTTGGAGTTGGTGTTTGTAAGAAAGCCTCACTGTCACTCTTTTTCTTGGTTCTGCTTGATTTTTGATTTATTTAATTGTTTCTTCTTCATTGACTTAGCATGTTAATTTTCTCAGCAATGAATATTTTAAGATTGGGTGTTTGTAAAAAAAAGTTCATCTCTCTTTCTCTTTCTTAATTTTGCTTTATTTTTTTTTTAATTGTTTCTTATTGATTAACTAAGCATGTTTTTTTTTTTAATGAACCGAAACTTTATTAAAAAAGAAGAAGCAAACTACAACAACTTACTGGACTCTCTCGCAACAACAGAAGAGAGACAAACCGAGCAAGAACCACAGCCAAAAGAGCCAAAAAAATTACGAGATAAACTCCATTTTGCTAAGATGTGAGCAGCCTGATTACACAGTCTAGGAACCCATGAGATAAACATGTTACTATGGAGAGCAAGTAGTGACCTCAAATCAACACAAAGTGACCTGATTCTCCAAGGAGGAGGTAATGTCAAATTTGAAAGAAGCTGGACAACAACTTGAGAGTCAGACTCCACTTGAACAGAATCACCATCTAGAGCAGGGGCAAAAGAGATCGCCCATCTAACTGCTTCTGCTTCAGCTTGAAGAGGGAGGGTGGTGTTCACTTTCTTGGAACCAGCAAACACCAACTCCCCTCTCTAATTTCTCACAACTACAACGATGGCAGAAAAGCGAGGACCCACTTCTGCGTCTACATTAATTTTTATGTCCCGCCTTGAGGGAGGAAACCAAACCAGAGGAGAGGTCGAATCCAGATGAGTAGTAGAGGAGGCTTTTGAATTTTTATGTTCAACAAATAGACTAGAAATCCTTGTCACAACTCCATCCAAATTAAGATCAGCGATATCAAACAGGGATCTATTTCTAAGCTTCCATATTACATCACAGAGGATCGCACCAAACAGCAAAAAAATCTTCTCTTTGACAAGGATTCATATTGGCCATAAAAGGAGAAGAAATGAGAAAACTAATAAAGTCCGAAGTGGACTCAAAACCAATCGCTTCCATCCTCAACCCCCACTGACTTTGAAACCATACAGCTTTAGCAATAGCACAAACCGTAAAGAGGTGAAGGAAAGACTCATCATTCGAACCACACAACGGACAACTTCTATCAATATTCTCATTAAATTTACTTATTACCTCTTTAGAAGGCAGTACATTGGCAGCAATTCTCCATAAATGCATCTAAAGGCGCTTATGAAGCTTGGATTTCCATATTTGACCTCTAGTAGCATCAATGTTCGAGAGGGACGAGGCTACCTTGCACAACCAATAAGAGGACTTGGCTGAAAAAGATCCCGAATTTGTAACCGTCCACAACCAACTATCCTCAGATTGGTTAATTGGGATGGGGATTTTCAGAATGAGATCAACCACCGTCTCATCAAAGAAATAGTTCAGTTTGTGAATATCCCATCTACTGTGATCTGAGGAAAAGAGCTGAGACATTACCAAGGCCAAGTCTGGATCAGCATCAACCTTAGGGGAAGGAATGTAGCCTTGAAGACCAAGGATCCAAGGATCAGACCATATTCTAATAGAATCCCCATTGCCCAAAACAATACATGCTGCCTTGGCTATGATGTGCTTAATACCTAACAAGCTTTTCCAAAATGGGGAAGCATGGCCATGGTAAGAATGTGACAGCCAGTTATTACGGATCTTGTATTTCACCCTCAGCACTTTAACACAAAGACAATCTTTTCCTGTTAAAATCCACCAGCCAAATTTGGAGAGGAGAGCTTGGTTAAAGTTCCAGAGATTCCTGAAACCCAAGCCTCCCTCCTTACGGGGCCAACAAAGAGTAGATCAAGACACTGGAGTCCAGTATGAACTGGACTTAGATTTAGGATTCCACCAAAATCTACGAGTTGATGCATCAAGTTACTCACAAAGACCTTTAGGAAATTGGATGGCAGACATAACATAGACTGGAATGGCTTAGGCCATTGATTTGATAAGAGTTGCTCTCCCCGACCAAGACAAATTTTTGCTTTTCCATCCACTTAGCTTGCAATCCAGCCTTTCTTTAATGTATCTGAGATCTTGATTTCTGCTTCTAGACAAAAAGAGAGGAACACCAAGGTAGGTAGTGTTATTTGACAGAATGTTCAGACCCCAACAAACTCTCACTTGATTTATAAATTGAGGGCTCACCCCTTTTGAAGGGAACCAACCAGATTTTTCTATGTTAATGGACTAACCCGACCAAGAGTAATACTTCTCCAGGCAAACTTTGAGGGTGGCTAGCTCAGAAGATTTTGCCTTGCAAAATAATATGATGTCATCAGCATAACACAGCTTAGAAATGGGAGGAGCAGTATTGGACACTTTAACACCAGATAGCCTCTTTTGATCAACTTCCCTGTTTATAAGCCTCAGAAGAACTTCACTGCCCAGAAAAAACAGATAAGGTGATATTGGGTCAACTTGCCTAAGGCCCCGGGAAGGAGAGAAACTTGGACATTGACCCCCATTTAATAGAAGAGAAAAATCAACTGACGATAGACATTGATGAATGAGGTTAACAAAAGTGCTACTGAAACCAAAAGCTCTAAGAAGCTCCAACAAAAAACTCCATTCCATTCTATCATATGCTTTTTGAAAGTCTAGTTTGATTCCAAGAAAACCCTTCTTCTTCCCTGTGTGTTTGAAACTGTGCACAATCTCATGAGCCAGAACCATATTTTCATTAATCCATCTATTTCGAACAAAGGCCACTTGGGTTGGATCCACCATTTTATCTAACAGAGGTCTCAATCTATTAACAATGATTTTCGATATCACCTTATAACTCACATTACACAGTCCGATAGGGCGAAAATGATTAAAATTATGCGCACCTTTATTTTTTGGAATAAGGGATATGAAGGTTTTATTGAAATCTTTCTGAAGCCAGCCATTAAGAAAAAAACTCTGTACAGCAAAAACTAGCTGGTCACCCACAATGTCCCAATAATGCTTATAAAAAAGAGTTGGGAATTCATCTGGACCTGGAGCTTTAAGGGCTTTCATCCCGAACACTACTTTTTTAATCTCATCCCTAGAGGGAATTTTACATAACTCCAGATTTTCTTGATCAGAAACACATGGCTGAATGAGATTCTCAAGATTCACAAGAAATTGAGGATGACCAGAATTGTACAGAGTGGAGAAGTTTTCCAAAAAATATCTTTAGATATCCTCCCGGTCTCTAATCCACGACCCATCATCCAACTTTATCTCTAAAATGCAATTCCTACGCCTTCTGATGATGATTGAGAGATGGAAAAATCTAGAATTACGATCCCCCTCTTTAACCCATAGTTCTCTAGAAATCTGTCGTAACCGTAGGTTTTCTCTTGCAAGCCAATCATCAAGTTCTAAGTTTAGAGAAGCCTCAGCGTTCAAATTCTCTCTCGAAGGAACTGCTTGTTGAATCAGAGAAATTTTATTTTGGAGATCTTTGATTTTTTTCCTTTGTGTTTCCAAACTTTTCCTTATTCCACCGCAAAAGACCTCGACAAGTCACTAACAACTTTTTAGCTAGTTTGAAGCCATGAGAGCCCTCCACCCAAGTTTGCCATGCTCCTTCCACCACCCGTCTGCTACCTTCCTCCTTGGTCCACATAGCTTCAAAACGAAATGGACAAGGCCACTTGCTAGAATCTAAATGAGTATCAAGCATTATCAGATTATGATCCGAGTTAGAGTTGCACAGATGTCTGACCCCAGCCTTGGGGAATAATGTCTGCCATTCTTGATCACACAGACATTGGTCCAATTTCTCTTTTATATTGGCCAAACCTTCCCTTCTATTAGACCATGTGAATGAAGGACCAATAAAACCAAGATCAATAGCACCCGTATTCACCATAAAATCTCTAAGACAATGCACTGAGCTTTCAGCCACTAACTACCGACCACATTTCTCTTTCGCCCTCTTGATGCAGTTGAGATCTCCAATCACTACCCAAGGCCCTGAAAATGAAGAAACCATGTTCTCTAGCAACTCCCAAAATTTTTTCCTTTTGGACCTTTGGAAAGGACCGTAGATAGCAAAAAGAAGCCAAGGTGCTTCAGGAGGATCCGAGTAAACTAGAGCCACTATCATATTCCTATCAGAAAACACTACTTCTGTCTTAACACCAAGTCTCCAAAAAAGTGCAAGACCACCAGATTTTCCATTAGAATCAACACACCACGAGTCAGCAAACTTTAATCTATTGCATAACTTATTTATCTTTGGAGAATTTATTTTTGTTTCCGAGAGGAAAACTATGTCCGGATTAGACTCTCAGATTAGCTCCTTAAGAGCTCTAACTGTCGGAGCTCTGCCAGCACCCCAATAGTTCCATGCAATGGTCCTCATGGCGAGGAGAGGGGCATGGTAAGGCCCGCCTCCTCAGCCATAGTAGAAATATTTGAAGAAGATGTAGAAAAAGAGCAGATAGATATAAAGGAATCATCCTTACCATTTTTTAATTTTTGAGTACGGGAAACTGCCTTTGCTTTGGCTAGCACTTTGAGTGATTTTCTCCTGTGAGGACTAGAATGTTTTGGTAAAGGATGGGAAGGAGTGTGAGTGAGTTTAGGCGAGGTGTGGGTGACATTGTGTTTTGATTTTTTGGGCGAGGTATTTGGGGATTCTGAGGGGCTTAAGTGCCTTGCCTTTCTTTTGTTTCCTGTCAACGAATGAGGATGTGGGCTAATTTTGTTTGGAGGTTGAGAGGTGGATATTTTTGTGATAGTGGGTCTGGTATAAGATGGGCCAGCATATTTGTGTATGGGAGAGTCCAAAGGATAATAGTCTGGGCCCCAACAATGGGGTTAAGATGTAACTAGATTGGAACAAAGATTGGGACTTGCTAAGGAATTTAATTGGACATCAGTAACATTTTCCAATGAAGTCCCATCATTCTGAAGAAGAGTCACCATCTTACTCTGCTCGAGGACCTCCACTAGTTCTTCTCTTTTTCCATGTGCCTCCCCTGTAATCATTTCAACCCGAGAATCCTTGGCTGATGGGATCCGACTGGACTGGTTTATTTGAACAGAGGGCCTTGAAGCTGGGAGCATGGACACCATTGCTTGACGATTTGGAATGAGAAAATCATCCAACTTGATACCCGGTTGAAATTCACCATTATCTGCTCTTAGCCACTTCCCAAAGAAACCACAGTTCTGGACTCCCAATTCCTAACAGTTACGAAGATCATGGCCAAGCAAACCACAACCAAAACAAAAATTCTCCAATTTTTCAAACTTAAAAGGTATCCACAATATAGGAAGATTATCCCTTTCCAAAGGGAAACCTGGCACTAACGGGCAACGGATGTCTAATTCAACCCGAACTCTAACACTTTTGCTCTAAATCCTAGAACCAGGACCAATCAAATCAGTATCCAAAGCTTTACCCGCTATACTACCAATTTTCAACACGTTCTCCTTACTTCTTCTATTGAGCGGGAGACCATGGATCTGAATCCAGAATTCAGTAGTGGAAAAATCTACTTCAGACACACTGATATCAGAGCAGAAACGTTTTAGGATTAAATGCTCGCCCTTGACTATCCATGGCCTTCTATCCCAAGCACGTCTCACGTCTGCCTCATGTAGAAATGAAAACATAAAAACGTTCTTGTCTACTACAGTCACTTCTATATCATTTATTACATTCCAAGCTTTCACCAAAATTTCTTTGACTAAATTCCTTGGAAAGGACTTGTTGGATAGAATCTTACCAATCAGAAGATTCTTTGAACTTTCACTGGAGGATGAGACCATTGTTATTAATACCGTTTCGGACCCCATTTCGGTTTGTCCAGTGGAATGGAATATTTCGGTACCGGCCGATTTCGGTGTACCGTTTCAGGGTGTTTCGGGGTTCTTAAAAAATAATTTATATATATTCTTGTTGAACATAAAATTGTCAATTTTAATAAATAAATAACTAAATATCAAATAATACAAATCATTTAGTCTTAACTCTTAAGTCTTAAACATCAATATAATCACACAATAAGAAGATTTACAAGACAATAACTAAATATAAAAAAATACAAGATTTACTCCTCCTCCTCATCATCATCCATGAGAGAATGATCAAATTCATCATCAAAAGAACTCCCAAGAACTACCAACACCCATTGGATTCGGGATGGAACGCGTGGCTGCACTTGGGCAACAAACGCAGCTTTTCGTTGTCTTCGAACTCGCCCAAGCACACGGCGCACTCGAGCGTTGTTGCTGTTACTTTCACGGTTCTGAGATTTTTAACCTCGAAGATCGGGAAGGTCTCGATCACGGCCCGGTCTAGGCCACAGTTACTAGACCGGTTCGCGGAAATGACCGGACCGGCGTGTGTGCATTCGTTGAAGAAGATGCAAAAGAAAGCCACGAAGAAGAAAGCCCACACGAGGAACACGATGACCAGCGCCGCGGAATGGTTAAAATTCGCGGGCGGAGTGACTGTTGATGCTGTGCCTGGCTGTGCATTGGCACTGTGATGAGGCAGCGAGAGGAGGAGTAGTACTACTACTAGACAAGGAAAGGGAATGATCGGACGGCTGAGATTGATCTTGGGTCTCATTAGGAAATGGAATTTTCTCTTTGGTTTAGAATAGGCAAAGAAACAAAGTGGCGGAGTTTCCTAGAGAAACATAGAGGAACAAGAAGCCGTAGTAGAGTGAGCGGGAAGAAAACGAAGTAGGGAGGTAGCTTCGTAAGTGGTGGCTTTTGATGGAATTTTGCCACGTGGCAAGGCGTCTTGGAGCGTTAAAGACAGTAAGTAACATGGGCAATTATGATTCTCAAGGCTAATTGGGTTCTTCTTATTTGGGTTGAAAAGCATAATTGTGGTAGTGTTCTAATAAAATAACTGTAAGCACTTGTCTTTTTTGGATTTGGTATATGTGTTGAAGTCATTGACTAATTTGAAGGAATGGAAGGTATATATATTGAATGGAAGTTTGATCCATGGTCTAGATAGACCTAGAGTACCTGAGAGAGGAAAGCGACGTGTGCGATAAAAATTTAGTTGGAGGTGGAATCTGGTTCTGTCTACATTATAGACACACGGGTTTTGAGTGTGATTTCGACGGCGGCTTTGTAAACCATGGGCGCTGGTAGAGAGAGAGAGAGTCGTATAGGTGTTACTGTCAGAAAACCGGTTTCATTGTTTGGAGTTTATCCGGAATTATAAACTAGGGAATCCATTGTGAGAGTTGCTGTTTTGTCTTGGCTGCTTGAACAGGACAGTGGTGGGGTTTTCAGTTGGATTTGCAAATCATTCACTTGATATCTATTGGTCAGAGATTAGAATAAGTTACCCAGTTGTGACAGGTTATTGAGTGAGTTGCTTGAGTTTTGCCAAATGAGGTTACAATGGGAATGTATTGTGTACTTGTATTTTTACTTATTGCTATTTTTTTTTGGAACATAGAGATCATCTGGCAATAGGTGTTAAATCAATGTTTGGTCAACATGCAAATGGAGTTGTGGATTGATATCGTGCGGGTTTTCATGTGTTGAAAAGGAACAAGTGACCGTATGCAAGTTTATTGTCTATGCTGCTACTGTGTATATAGCATGTGTGGCTGCACAGAAATTTAAGGACCCATAATGGTAAATAAAAACAAAACTGCAGGGAGAGGCTGCTAAGAGTTTTAATGAAACAGAAGAGAGGACTGCCGAAAGTGACTAGAGATGAGATGATGCTAGACTGCAAGTTCAATTATTTTAGGACATATACGTTACCTAGATTACATTAGTTATTTAGTGAAAAATAATCTAATCACCAACTTTTTTTTTTTTGAGAAGGTAATCACCAACTTGATACATGTATACTCTTCAAAAAAAGACTTGATACATGTATATGTTTCTCAAAAAATAAAAAAAAAAAAAAAAAAAAAAAAAAAAAAAAAAAAAAAAAAAAAAAAAAAAAAAAAAAAAAAAAAAAGAGTTGTGACAGAGCATGTTAAAATGTGTCTCGAGAATTTTTTGGAGTTGGTGTTTGTAAGAAAGCCTCACTGTCACTCTTTTTCTTGGTTCTGCTTGATTTTTGATTTATTTAATTGTTTCTTCTTCATTGACTTAGCATGTTAATTTTCTCAGCAATGAATATTTTAAGATTGGGTGTTTGTAAAAAAAATGTTCATGTCTCTTTCTCTTTCTTAATTTTGCTTGATTTTTTTTTTTTTTTATTGTTTCTTATCGATTGACTAAGCATGTTAATTTTCTCAACAAGAAATAATTTTAGATTTTGTTTCCAATTCTCACAAGGACACACACTTTACCATTACCTGCACATTTGTGAACTTGTGATTGAATTACATTACTTACAAATAGGACCACTACTAATACTTTGTGAAAAATAATTAAATCACCATTTAACACGTGTATAAGTAATGATAAAGCATATGTCTTTAGAACTTTTGAAGTTCATGTTGTAAGAAATCCTCACTCTCACTCTCTTGGTTTTACTTGATTTTTTATTTTATTGTTTCTTCTTATTGACTAAGCATGTTAATTTTATCAATGAGGAATATTTTGAAATTTTATAAAGTAATACTCTAAAATTAAGTGCTAGTAACGAATACATTTTTCTTCTCAAATCTTTTTAGATAGAAATCTAGAACTTGCATATATTTACTTACAAATTTTTTTATGAAAGAAAAAAGGGAGCTTGCATCTATTTGTGTTTTTTTTTTCTTCTTCTGAATATCCATTTACTTACATAAACATTGGTGACAATTGTTGATGCATTTAGTAAAGGCATGTTTATAATATAAAAATAAATCCTATAATAAAAAGATTATTTTTATTCATGTTGAATAGTTATATAGTCTTTTGCATTTTCATTATAGAGACTATTTATTCCTCAATTATTCCCCTAAATTGAGAAAAAAATATATTTATTTTTAAAAACTACATATCCCAAAACACAAACTCTCTTTATGACATACAAAAAATTATTAAATAAATAAAAACCTAAAGATAAGTATTAATCATCGTCATTCCTTGTACATGCACTGATGCACGTCGTCCTTTTCTACCACAATTGGAAAGTAAAATATTGGAGAGAAAATTCAAGTTAAAATTGAAAAATCTAGTGGCTTGCTTGAGTGAGGTCACTATACAAGCAACAATTCAATTAGGTCACATAAAGGGTGTATGGATAATTTTAAAGTGTCGATCAACACTTAACCGAGCATCGAGTGGAATTTGAGTGATGTACAAAGTAGCACAAACGAGCATTAGTGAGGTCAAGTCGATGCTTGCAAAATTGGGAGAATTTTTGTTTCAAACAGCCAGCACTAGATAAGACACAAATTTTAATACTTGTACTAACCAGAGCTATTTTCCAATGTTGTTTTTCCAAAGGCAACTCTTGTGTATACATATAACCTCTTATGAAGAGTTTTACTCTATTAGAGAAATTTACAGAATTCTCCAAGATTGTTATTTGAAGAATTCTTGTTTCATTGTATCTAAAGACAAATTTACTAGTAACCTCTTGTGTGGAAGTTTAGTTTAATTAGTGGTAGAGCCACATTAAGGACGAGAGGGGTCAAGTTTCCCCCAAAATTTTTCAAAAAAAATTATTAGATATATAATAGTATAATAATTATACCTAGCAATTTAATTTTTTCTAAGAATATATATGAATTCCCCCCCCCCCCCACATATCTGGATTTTATTTCCATACATTTTGTATGCATGATCATAAAGAAAAAAATAGACAATATTTTTACAACAATTTTACAATAATGTATGTGTCAATTAAGTAAAAAAAAAAAGTGATATTAGTGTGGACCTAGATAAGAATTAGTAATGTGGGAGGGGGAAGTCCGAAGAGAGGGAATAATGAAGTAGAAATCCTCTCGAGGGCAACTGGGCCCAATATTCATCAAATCAGGCCCATCCAGTCAAGATAACCCAGTAGGGAAATCAAGGAGGACATTCGCCTGGGAGCCCAAGGAGCAAATACTTCTCAAGAGACTAGAGACAAAGCACCAAGGCTATAAGATTGGAGGCCGAGGAAGGTAGTAGTGACGTGTAAGTAAGGGAAGGAAGAAGTTTCTAGATAAAGCATCCATCACCTCTACATTTAATGCACTATACCAACTCAACATGTTACATTAATGACAGAATGGCTCCTGAACAGTACTCCCACAGCCTGCAGCAAGGCAATAATGGGACAAGTATCTAAGAAGGGATCAACGGCCATCCAAGTGGAAGTCTGGGATGCAATCCAAGCCACTATATATAGAAGGAGGGTCCTCCTGGATGATGGATGAGAAGAAAAAAAAGTTCAGAAAGAGAAAAATGGAAATAAAGATAGAAAGTGATCATTGTATAGCTGAGGACTATGTATTAAAAAAAACCACTCCTCCTCGGCCAGCTCGAGAAAGAAAATAAGAAATCTCTTTTTCCTTGCTGCAATCCTTTACTAAAACTATTGTTCTTGCCAATTTTATTTCTTTAAATTGATAAACCGAGGCTACCTAGGCATAAAATGTTGACCTTGACCATCCACTTTTACAAATTAGTTGTATTGGGCCTTTTTCCTAACCCAGTTTTATTCCAATTGGGTCTAGGCACAAATTCTACCCCCTACAAGTAACATTTTGCCATCTAAATTTTGTTGTAAAATTGTTGAGACTAACACTACTTTAAAAAAAAAAATAATAATAATAATTTCTAATTTCTCCTCCATTTTTATTGAAAAACTTCTTTGGCTTACTCTGGGCTTTTGGGTTTGACGGCAGAAAAGCTTATTGCACGCATCATTCAGAGCTCTTCTTCGTTCTTAAAAGTTGTGCACCATCGATCTGCTATTTTTTTGGGCAGACTAGTCTTAGATCTTTTCTTATTTTTTTTCTTATTATTATTATTTTTTTCCTGATTTCTTAGTCGTTCTAGTTTGATTTTTCTTTTTTCTTTTATTCTTCTTTATTTCTTTATCCCACGGTACCAGGTGCCAGTCCGCCAGATGTATTTGAAGTACAAGCAAGATTTTTTTTTTTTTGAGATTACAATTGGCTCTGTCCTACATGTGAATGCTATTGTCTTCAAAAGCAAAAGCAATACTTTTAGGTAATTATCTTTTAGAATCACAATACTTTTAGGCGTGCCTTTTCTTCAACTTGTAATTTGCCATTAAATCAGCATTTATTAATAACACTATTGCTATTGTCTTCAAAAGCAAAAGCAATACTTTTAGGTAATTATCTTTTAGAATCACAATACTTTTAGGCGTGCCTTTTCTTCAACTTGTAATTTGCCATTAAATCAGCATTTATTAATAATACTATTAAGGGTTGCACGTGCAAGCCAAGCGCTGCCCTTAAGTAAAAAAATTTAAGATAATTTTTTTTTTTTTTTAGTATCATACAATATATTTAAATTTAGAATAGTTATTTAACATACGACTATTTATTTAATATGATAATTTCTTATGAAAAGGTATTTGATATTAAATGACATTATGTTAACGGCATCAAGATTCAATAAGTGTAAGACATGTCAATAAAAAATAATTAACCCATTAAAAATTGAAACACATGTTAGTGGGTAGTTATTTTTGCACACGTCTCTCATTTATGGCCTGTTTGGATGTTTAAAAAAGGAGGGGGAGTAGAGTAGAGGGAGGGAAAGTAATCTAATTACCTTATTTGGAAGTTTTTTAAAGAAGGAGGGGGAAGGGTTTGGAGGGGTTTGGAGGGGTTTCAACTCCCTTTAGCCCCCCATTTTTAATTTTCCTAAATTGGAGAGATTTGGAGGGAGAGTAGAGTACATAAACTATTGACCAAGTAAATTACCTAATTTACCCTTATTATATTAATAAAATTACACAAGGGGAAGTGCTAATTACTCCCTTCCCCCTTACTAATTTTAAAAACATCCAAACAAGGTGGAGGGGAATCATTTTCCTCTACTCTCCTCTCCATTACTCCCCTCCCCTCTACTCCCCTCTACTCTCCTCCCTCTCTAAACTTCCAAACAAGCCATTATTGAATTTTGATATGGATGACATGATATCATTTGATATAAAATACCTTTTTTCATTTCATAGAACCTATTTATTAAAGACGGCTCACAAAAAGATTCTACTAAAAATGATAACAAATATCGTTATTTTCCAACAATAAACAACTAAAGTTTGATAAAACATTGCCACAATATTTAAATTTTCACAATAAATAATGATATATGCTATAATTGAAACTCTTCATCAATTAAATATTTACAACCATTTGCAATAAATATTTTGTTATTCATACTTCCTTCTTTATCATTATTTATTTATTTATTTAAGCATAACTACGATGCTTACTTACTTAATTTTTAATGAACACCTTTTTAGAAAGAAAACAATAAAAAAAAAAGAATAAAATAACAAAAAAAAACATATGTCATTAAAGTTTCTATTAGATAAAATTATATATCTAGAAGATTTAAACCACTAATAAATTAGTGTTTTCTAGGTAACAAATAGAATACCATACATCACAATTTTTACTTTCTAAGTATGACTAACACATAAAACTCAAAATACACGAAGAAAATTTTTGGAACATTAAAATTCCATGAGGTATTTTAGATATTGCACAATGAAATATTCTAGGAATCATAAGATTTTGTTAAGGTTTAACTAAGAGAGGAACAACAAGGACTATATACTTGTCTACAAAAAATAAAAGAGGAAATTATTCAACTTTAAAGTTAGGGGGATGAAACTACCTCAAACATAAAGGGGGAAAATAATTTTTTCCATAATTCTTTTTTGTTAGTAAAACTATGTGTTTTTTACTTTAACCAATGTGTTAAAAAAAAAAAATTCAGCCCAAGAAAAGTGTCTGCAAAATTATGAATTTTGACTCAACAAATTGGCTAAAAAAAAGTCAGGAACACAATAAATTTGGCTAAAAAAAAAAAAGTCAGGAACACAATAAATGTCACGATATTTTCTCAGTACCTTTATTTTAGTTATGGTGGGCCTTGGTATGATCTTTTATAATTTTATTTTAGAGTAATGCTACATCCACAACATTTTCATAACAAATTCTATGTGGTAAATTGTTATTGGGTTTTAATTGGGACAACCACTTTAAACTAGGCATTAAAGGAAAAAAGAAACAAAAAACCAGTAGAAGAAAATTTTGCGTAAAACAATGAATTTTTGCTTACTAAATTTGACAAAACCAAAAAAGAAGTCTAGGAGCAACAAAATGTCACAATATTTTCACAATACATTTATTTTCAGCCGTGGTCAGTTTTGGTTTGATATATTATTATTTATTTTATAGAAATGTTATCTTCACAATATTTTCATAATAAATTCTAAATGACAAGTTGTTACTGATTTGAAAATGGACCCATGACTGATATTACTTTTTTATCCATCAATAACATCTTACCTATGATTTGTTGTGAAATTAATATGAAAATGTTGCAAACTTAGCATTTATTTATTTGATCTATAAGAAACTAAGATCTCAATAATTGTGAAAATATTGTAACAAGTATTACAACATTTTCACAAAATTTTATTTTCAGTTGTAGTTAGTCACAGTCTCATATTTTATTATTTTATTTTGACTTATAAAAAATTGACACCTCAATAATTGTGAAAATATTGTGAAATTTGTTGTGTCAATTTAACAATATATATGCCAAATCATATAAATATTGTAGAGTTAGGATTTGTAGCCCAAGCCCAAAAACAATGAATTTGTAGAGCGTGGGTGATAGAGCTATGTTAACTATGGAGCTAACAATGATTGATCATAGCATACAAGTATAAACCAGCATAAAAGTACGCGTAAAGACCAAGTAAGTTCAAGTCCGAAGAGACTTATAATAGATTGAATATCGGTTACACTTCTTTTTTTTTTCTGTTTTTTTTTTTTTTTTTCCTTTCATTAGGAACCCTTCTTCTTTATATATCCTTCTCCACTACCATCCCCATCGTCCACTTGTTCTCCATCCAGCTCCCTACTTGAGTCCATGTCATGTCATGTATCTCCCTTAACTTTTGTGAATAACGGTAGCTGAAGTTGTACTGTTCAGAGGTCTTCTCCACATAAATGCGGCCAAAAAAGTTGCTGCAGTGCATTTAATACGGTGGTGTCAGCTTTTCCTTCTAGATATTTCTCCGATCCTCTTATCTCCAAGTGTGTCTAAAGTTTATCTAAATTGCTGAAGTCACTAGTAAATTCATTTGAACCCCCCAGATAATTACATGACCCCAAAACCCCTTCATCTGAGGATGATCGTCTCTTCGGAACAATGATGCTCTCTTCAGACAGAGTTTCCTCGTCCCCATGTATCCTTCTTTTACGCGAAATACCCCTCGACAATTTTAGCCTCCTCGGACATAGACTAGTCCTCAGCTTGGGCTTTAGGCCCACTACGTATGGCTGGGCTTTACCCCCCCCCCCCCCCCCCCCACAAATATTATTTAAAAAAAAAACACAACAACAATGAAGTGATGAACAATACATATTGAGCAAATATATATATATATATATAGCTACTGTGTCAATTGAACAAACCAAAAGACATTGTAGCAATGCACAAGCTTCTTAAGTAAAAAATTTAATATAGATCTTCTATTTAAAAAAATTGTGAAATCATTTACTATAAAATGTATGTCATACAATATATTGATCTCATTCATTCAAGAATTTTGATTATACAAAAAATTAGAGAAGTTGTTTTATATAAGAATATTTATTTTATTGTCATAGTTTCTTAGAACCTATTTGCTAAATACAACATTCACTCACACTACCTTATAAGCTCTCATGATAACAAATACCATCATCTTCCAACAATAAACAACTAAGTTTTGCTAAGGCATTGTCACAATTGTTAGACTTTCAAAATGAATGACTCCATATGCAACAATTGAAGCTCTTCATCAAACACACTGCCTTATAAGCTCCCATGAATCAACTTGCATAATTAGCACAAGACCAAAACTTAACCTTAGTCCCCAACTTTCTAAAAAACCACATGAAAATAAGCTTTAACTAACCCCTTAAAAGAGCTCTTAGTAAATAGAAGCGCATAAACTAAATACTTTTTCCTAGTTATTGCAATAAAAAATAAAAAATAAAAAATAAATAAAAACTACAGCAATTTACTGTTTGCAACAATCTTATCATTGGTTTTTTTTTTTTGTTTTAACCCACTTAGACCAACTTGATAGCCAAAAGTAAAATAGGTACATAATTTATTTTCAAATTTGCGAAGTCAATTAGAGTTTATGGAAGCAGATGTCACTCACCATAAGCATAACTTAAAAAGGTATACAAAATGAGATCACATGTGTATAGGAGACAAGAGAATAGCAAAAATAAAAATAAAAATAAAAAATTGAAAAAGGTATAATCTTCCAAGAACTTGCCAAGATGTTGTAAGAATAGAATTAAGCTATATTTGTTTACAAAAGCTCTCAGTAATTTCCACATTACTGGCAAAATATATTCGTTTATGAAAACAATCTAATATTTATATGAGCTAAAAAGGATTATGTAAAAATGAAATGAATATTTATTACATCCACATGGGGTAGAAATGCACTTTTTGGTATTTTCTATCCTCTCTTCCCCTTTCATCAACCCCATGTGTTGCCTCTCTCTCCTCTTGTCCCCTCTTTGTCTCTCTCACCATCTTTTTGCATAACCACAGTTTTTCACCAAAATGGTGAGTCTTTGCCCAACACAATAAAACCTTGTTAAATGTTATTATATTTTGTTAAGTTAATAGGTGTGTTTTGGACCACCAAAATATGGGCAATCGAGCTATCTTCTCATATACAATTTTAAACAAATAAAACTACACAACAAAGAACTATTTATGCCAAGCTGATCGTTGCAACAATCACCAAAGGCAATGCTCCAATCTTCAGCAGCATTGGTGGAGACAAAAGTCAAGACTAGAGCTGCTATGGCCCCTGCCTAAGTTGCTGAGTGTGAAAGGGAACAACCTCTTCATCCCTTCCAATCAAAAAATCATACACCAAGGCAGACCAGTACATCCCAAGCACAAAACTATCTCCACACCTTGAGAAATTAGTGACAAGTAGCCCCTCTAGATTCTAATACCATACTTCTCAGTTCTCACCTAATCATCAATAATAATAATGTAAACTCGACCTCAAGGTAAACACAAAGACATAAATAACAAACTGAAACAATCTTATGTTTTTTCCTTTTTCTTTGAAGTATCTTCAAAGTTCTTGACTTGGAAAACTATAATAACCCTCTTCACATTCACTACTGCACATGAAATCTCATGTCTTGTTGAAAGAGCTGCCTCCACATTTGGTCTAGGAGCATGCAGTAAGACCAATATATATATATATATATATAACAACACAAGGTTAAAAATAAACTGATATTACAATCAAAGATTGACTCATTAAAAGCATAATAAAACAACCTTAGAATCAGACTATACTCTCTAAGCATGTGTTTGGATGAAGAAATGGTTAAATACACAAACCAGTTAGTTAAAGAGTTTTCTTATCACATACCATTAAATTTACATTCAAGTAGTATATAAAACCAATAAAACCAACACATGTTATTTCATAAGTGATGATACAAATTAAAATCAGTAGACTGAATATTTCAGGCTTTAATAGCGAGAGAATCACTTGGGAATTCTAAAAGGATGAACACACAATCAAAGGTGACTTGAGAGGACCGGCCAAACCGACCGAGAACCCTCCGATGGTAAAGTCAGTTATTTCTCTCAAATTCTGGAAATCCAATCTCTTTGGAAGTGTTCAAAAGACTTACCTTATTTTGATGTAGATGAATGCTTATATAATATACACTTGAAGTGGTTACTTGTCTAATAACTTGCCCCATCATTGAGGAGGTTGAAAAGTTCAGAGTTAACTTCCATAACTGCCACGGAAGTTATATTGTTTGATCTTATTTTCCATAGCCGTCATCGGAAGCGGTTTGTAGCAATGAACCTCAATTTTTACTTGTGCTCCAATATAGGAATGCGGAGGTCGTCCAAAACTTGTAAAACATGCTCGGAATGTGTGGAGGTCATCCAAACCTCTTTTTGGATGGACAACCTTGTCATAGACAAAGTCAATTTTTCTATTCTTGTCCCAGACGACCCTCATGGACGAGCTTGGAGTTGGCCTATTTTATAATACACCATCAATAAGTAATCAAGTAAGAGACTAAAAGAGCTGCAATAGTAAAGAACAAAAAATAATGGAATTCATGTTGAACGTGTAGCGTGTCTCATTAAATTATAAAAGATGAAACAATATTGGATGAATTAAAGAAGCAAAAATTATCACATTATATTCTTATATGAGCAAATGCCACTGTATTTATTTATTTTTATAGGTAAATGTAATTTTATTGATATGAGACTACTGCATGAAAAATAGACACAAAGTAACTTAAAGAATTACAAATAGAAAAATATCTACATACGGATTGACTCTATAAATGAATGAATAGAGTTACTAACTGTGAGACCTGATACAAAAGACCACAAATAAAGAGAACTAATGAAGGGTGCTTGCAAATGAGTTGATGTGCACTTCACATCTTCAAAAGTGCACTGATTTCTTTCCCTCCATATTGTCCACCATAAACATAAAAGAGTAACATTCCAAATTTCCAAATTAGGTCCCCTGCTCTGCCACGCACATAATAACCAAGAACCTTTTTCTAGTAATACCCACTGAACCCCAAACATCCTAAATATCTAAACTCCACAACTCAAATGCCACTGGATTTATGTTGAAGTAATTCCCGTGAGCTAGTTCTTTGATTTAGATATGATATGAGGTTGGGTGTAAATTCTTAAGTCAAAAATCTAAATGCTGAAGTTTTAAATATTTGAAGTTTAATTTAGATATTGTTTTTCAAAATCCACTAATTTATTCACTATAAAAGCAAAGCCAAGCAAAGCAAAAGGATATTAAACGAAACAATTGATTGAGCTACATCAAATCAACAATGAGGAGAGAGAGAAAATTAATTTTTTATTTTTATTTTTTTATCCAATTAGTTCGGAATCTTACGTCATGATACCAAGCAAATCATTATTGGGTATCAGAGACAACTATACCCGGTAAATATGAAGCTAGATATTCAGAGAATGAAAAGACAGAAAATGGAAAAGAAGTTGAGAAAGAAAGGATCTGAATCAGAGAAACCAAAAAGAGAGAGAAAAAGTCTCATATTAACTGAATCAATTATCTGAAAATACGTTTTTGGCTACCTTCTTATTAAATACCATGAGAGATTGACGCAGAGTCCAAGCTAGCACAATTTTTTTTCTTTCTTTAATCATATAGGCGAGTTTTCTTTGATTTTCTTAGTACCCAAACAACACCAAATCAAATCAAAATCCAAAAACTTTCTAACAAATTTATGGCCTGTTTGAAAGTTTAGAGAGGGAGGAGAGTAGAGGGGAGAAGAGTAGAGGGGAATGATTCCCCTCCACTTTGTTTGAATGTTTTTAAATTTTTTTTTTTTTTAAAGGAGTTGTTTTTAAAATTAGTAAGGAAGAAGAGAGTAATTAGACCTCCTCCTTATTTGGATGTTTTAAAAATTAGGATGGAGAGGAGAGGAAATGATTAAAATAGACAAATTTACCCCTATTTGAAAATGCAACTTTTCAGGATGGAATATGCTTCGTAGATTGCCTTGGAATGATTATTTTTTCTTTTGATAGTCATGCATCTACATGATTCCATGTTCATTTTGGCAATTCACTAATTTGTATCAAATTTCATTTGTTTTTATTGAAATTTGTGTGCTATTGCTCAGTATTTAACAGGGATATTCTCGAGAATTTTGAGTTGTTTTCTTTTTTGAATAGTAAGTGGGTAAACACTTGAATTTAAATTACATAGTAGGATCATATTTTTTGAGTTAATTAATAGAGTCACTCTCCCTAACTTTTTTGTGTTTTTTAGGTCTCAATTCTTCTCCGAATCCTCAAAAAATTAAATTCACGTACTAAGCAAAATAAAATAAAAAAATATTAAAAAAATAATAATTGTAGGGACCAGGTTTGGGCTCTTCTTCAAGTTGAGAGAGAGAGGACCCAAGCCCAGCTTGCCCTTCAATGAATTTATAGAGAGTGGGCTCAAGAACTAGGCCCTAGTAAGGGATGCAACTGTCTTGCATGGTTGCATGTGGGTTTATCAACCTAAATGTGAATTGAGGTGCACAATGATGCTCCTTAGGCATGTCTCCCGAGGCTTGGCCTTCTTATTATTTCTCTAAAAGTTGATTACAAAGGTCCAGAGAACACAAGTCGCTACAGTCTTTCTTAATGCAGATCCTTTTTTTTTTTTTTTTTTCTTTTCAGGAGAGACTCCTTACGTTATATACCTCTCTAAACTGATCCTAACCCTCCATTTGTTGATCAGTTAGGCCACCACTTGAGAGCCTGTCCCATCAGCCGCATCCTCATTCCTCCAGTGGGTTGCAGCACCCAAGGCAACGCTGTTCAGGAATCCTGTCCTCATTAATGCGGCCAAGACGTTAGTTGAGGGCATTCAATGCAGAGGTGACAGCTCGCCTAAGACTTGCTCCTTCGCCGTGCTCCCGTCGCCAACGCGTGGCACTGGAACCTCTCCTCCTCGGATATTCAAAAAGACCCCTCTTTGGTGGGGTGGTGCTCGTGTTCTTCCAAGGTCTCGGATGCCCAAGGACGGGGCCATCCTCGGATATGTTTCTCAGGGGCCGGACCTCGCGCTTTCATCCTCGGACTCCTCATACATCCTCGGCGCAGGCCACTAGGCCCGGTTTGAGGTGGGCCAAGGCTGCCTGATTTTCTAGCCCCACAATAATAAATGAAAGAAACACTCAAAATTTAATATTTTGTTGATTTTTTCAGTAAACAAACAAACCAAATATCTTTTTCTTATTTTAATTATTATCAATTAAGGATAGTTTTTTTTTTTTTTTTAGTATAATAAAGAAGCAAAAAAAAAAATTTAATCATAGACCAATGTTGATTATTTAATTCACATTAGAAAAAAAAATTATCAAAATAAATATTGCATGCTATAGTCATAATTATTTAATGGACAAAGTTTAGCTACAACATTGGTTGTAGCCTTAGGCTACAAACTCACTTAATAAAATAAATATTACTGCATATTTTGAAAATCTAACCGTTGAATTACATGTTCTTTATGCTCTTAATGCACATGTCAATTTTTGTGTCAATCGAATATCATTTACTATATAATCTATAATCTTATATTTTATGCATAATTTTAAATTATAAAAACTTGCAATTTAAAAATTTATTGATGACATAGTTATTGATCTTTAATTTTCTTGAAATTTTGCAAACATGGAGGATACAAGAAGAAGACGAAATCCAATGGTGGATTTGTCAAAATTCCCCTCCAATAAAAAGATATTGAGTGAGTTTGTAACCTAAGGCTACAATCGATTTTGTAGCTAAACTTTGTCCTTATTTAATATAACAAATTAATCATAGACCAATGTTGCAAGTCCATTTTCAAATAGGGGTAAATTTGTCTATTTCAATCATTTCCTCTCCTCTCCATCCTAATTTTTAAAACATCCAAATAAGGGGGAGGTCTAATTACTTTTTCCCCCCTTACTAATTTTAAAAACATCCAAACAAGATGGAGGGGAATCATTTCCATCTACTCCCCTCTACTATCCTCCCTAAAGAGTCTGAAGGGCGGTGACTAACCTTAGATAGAAACCTGAGCAATTTATAGCCGAACAACGTTGTGGAAGAAGATCTTTCTTTATCACCCGTTTGTCTCTCTTAGTCCGACAGACACAAGGTAGGTATTGTGCTCCCTCTCCACCTCCCACCTCTCTTTGTCCACTCTCTCTCTCTTCAAGTTTTGTTTTGCTTTTGCTTTTGCTCATGAATAAAAACACACCGTTTTGGCTCACAATAAAGACAAAACTTGACTATACTAAAAGTACTGTAGAGAAGGCATTCATAACTTTTTATATAGTTAGTATATATAAATATAATTATCAATCATTGAAATAGATAGTATATTATGTATAAAATAATATAATGTGTAAGTTGGGTTTTTTTTTTTTTGGATGATTTTTTTTGGGGTAATTAAGTATAAGTTCTCTAAAATAAAAAAGAAGATTAAGTGTTGTAAGTATTCAATAATTGTTTGAATAAATTTTCAGTAATTTTTATTTATTATTTTTTGATAATGGTAAAATTGTGAATGTAAATACTCATGAATATAGTATCATGAAACGACGTTCAAAATAGACCCGTCGGTCTCACTTGTCATCAATAGCAGTCAAACAGTTTTAGGACGTCTACAGCTTTAGGAAGACGAGGTTAGCTTGTCATAAATGAAAAACTGAAGACAGTAAGCTGAAGATAGTAAGTTGAAGACAGTAAACATAAGAGTAAATTGAAAGCAGTAAGTTGAAGAGTAAGCTAAAGAGAGTAAATTGAAGATAGTAAGCTGAAGAGTAAGCTAAAAACAGTAAGTTGAAGAGTAAGCTGAAGACAGTAAGCTGAAGAGCAAGCTGAAGATAATAAGCGAAAGACAATAAGCTGAAGACAGTAAACATAAGAGGAAGCTGATGAGAACAAGTTGAAGAGGGTAAGCAAACCTCCGTCGGGATTCATTAGTAAGTGATAATGTTAGGGAGTCTACGAAGCTCACCGCATAGCTAGCGAGTTGACCTTAGGCAATGAAGATGGATAGCCGATGCTAATAAAGCTGAAGGGAGTATGCAAAGCTGACGACCCTAACGTGGTTTGTCTTGATCACTACACATGAGTATATAAGGAAATGTCTTGTATTCCACGCTTAGTATTAATCTCCTGCAAGGAAAGGATTCCGCAATATATGCTTATGAGGATTCCTATAAGGAAAAGACTTCTAGTCGAAGGAAGAGAGGTCAACCCTCTACTACTATAAAAGCCCCAATACCCTCACAAACCAAGGTATGCATAATTGACCATGCTCTACCACTTTAGAGTTGTGAGAAGTTCTAATTTGACCTATGGAGGGTATTTGGCCGATACCACACCAGTACTCCTCTTAAGGTCTTCAACTTTTGTGTTGTGCAGGTGCTGTTTCGAGTGTGCAAGAACCGTGTGGCTCACTCCATTCATGGGAAAACTCGATCTTTGTGATTTGTAAGCCATATTATCGCTTCCCGGACAAAAGAGTTGCATGGTGCTCACTTGCTCAATGGCAACCACTAACAACATCCAAGAAGAGGAAACGCCTATAACTGCCCTAGAAAGACAGGTCCAAACTCTCGCCGCTGCCGTGAAATGCCTCACCAAACAAAACCGCCACTTAGAAGAACAGCTACACCAGAAAAATACAACACCGAATAACCAAAGAGAGGAACAAGAAGGTATCGGTGCCAAGAGAAGAGACCGAGAGGGGCCCAAAGGCAGTAACACCCCAAGCCGCCAAAAATGACAGGAAACCAGCCGTCCCTTCGGCTTTGACACGGCCCCCCCTTACATGGTCGCGGAGATGCAATTGATGAAGGAAAGGAAGAACCTTATGATGAATGCCCTCAAAGGACGGGTGTTCAGCGATCTCGACGATTTGGTCTACCAAACCGATTCGCTGTTCACCACGTCTGTCAACTCCTTCCCCCTTCCACCAAAGTTTCGTATGCCGCAGGTGGAAAACTACGACAGAAACAAAGATCCTCTAGATCATTTGGAGTCCTTCATGACCCTGGTGCACCTTCAGGGGGTACTCGACAAGATCATGTGCAGAACTTTCCTGACCACGCTGAAGGGTCCCACTAGGACATGGTTTAGCAGGCTGACGCCTAACTCTATCAGTACTTTCAAGGAGCTAAATGCCCAATTTGCTTCGTACTTCATCGGGGGACACAGGTATAAGAAGTATACAGCATGCTTGATAAGCATCAAGTAGCGGGAAAATGAGATGCTAAGGTCTTACATAGCACACTTTAACAAAAAGGCGCTTTCAATCGATGAAACTGGCAACAAGATACTTGTAGCCACTTTCACAAATGGGTTGCGGAAGGGTAAGTTCCTATTTTCACTATACAAGAACGACCTAAAGACTATGTCGGACGTGCTTTATAGGGCAACCAAGTACATGAATGCTGAAGACGCGCTTCTGACGAAGAGAGAAAGGCAGGAGGATACACGACAGGATAGAAGGTGGAAGATGACAAGAACTGGAGATGCTGGACGGACAGAAGCTACACCACCCATGGAACACCAAGCACTTACAGAAGTACTACCGGTAAAAAGGATGGCATGAAGAGCAGCACCCCTTTATTTCTAGTTTACCTTAGTGAATTTTAGTTATACTACTCAATTTTTCTATTTACTTTAATTTTTGTATAATAACTATTTTAAAAGCCCAAAGGGCAGGTCTTCGTTTTCTTTTTAAGAACTACTTTTTTTATGAATGTATGGTTTATTATAATAAGAGGAGTTTACTCAAACATGGCCAAAGTCGCCTACGGGTGAATGGTCACTACGTTAAGTCACCTACAGGTAGATGCGTGGCCAAAGTTGCCTACGGGTGAATGGTCACTACGTTCACCTATGGGTAGACGCATGACCGAAGTCGACTATGGGTGGATGATTACCATACTAAGTCGCCAACAAGTAGACGGCAAAAAAGGTGACGATGCTAAAAATTTAGTCACCTTAATTAGTTCACGACCCTAAGTAGACGACTCACAAGGTGACGAGGTACCAACATTTAGTCACCTCAACAAGTCCACAAAGTGGAGGAATCCAAGTCTACAAAGTAGACGACCCTAATATGCAGTCCATCAAGTGGACGACTTCATCTCAAAAGGATGAAATGTTATCAAGTCCATAAAATGGACAATCTTATTAAGTCCACAAGATGGGAAATTTCATCCTAGGAGGATGAAAAAAAAAAAACGTAGTCCATAAAATGGACACAAAGTGGACAACCATGTGTTATTAAGTCCAGAAGGTGGACAACCCTATTAAATCCATAAAGTGGATGACATTGATAAGTCCAAAGTGGACAACCTCATTCTAAGAGTGAAAAATTATTAAGTCCACAAAGTAGACAAGTTTATCATTAAGTCTACAGATTGGACGAGTCAATTAGTAATACCCACGAAATGGATGATTGTGCCAAGTCCCCAAAGAGGACAAGCCGATAAAGCTAACGAGTTCGTCCACCAAAGGATATGACTAATATTACAAGACGACAGTTTTAACATAAAAGATAACGAGATGAACAAGTCTACTGAAGAGACGAGTTGGAATTGTCCAAATGAAAAGGACTTAAACTCCATAAACTTGTCAATTTAAGCTGACGACATCATGGAGTGGGGGGCAGCTGATAAGGGTAAAATTGTGAATGTAAATACTTATGAATGTAGTATCATGAAGCGACGTTCAAAATAGAACCGTCGGCCTTACTTGTCATAAATGGCAGTTAAATAGCTTTAGGACGTCTACAGCTTTAGGAAGACGGGGTTAACTTGTCATAAATGGAAAGCTGAAGATAGTAAGCTGAGGATAGTAAGTTGAAGATAGTAAACTGAAGACAGTAAGCTGAAAACAGTAAATACAAGAGTAAGCTAAAGATAGTAAGCTGAAAGTAGTAAGTTGAAGAGTAAGCTGAAGACAGTAAACATAAAAGGAAGCTGATGAGAATAAGCTGAAGACGGTGAGCAAACCTCTGTCGGGATCCATTAGTAAGTGACAATGTTAGGGAGTCCACGAAACTCACTGTATAGCCGACGAGTTGACCTTAGGCAATGAAGATGGATTGCCGATGCTAATAAAACTGAAGGGAGTAGGCAAAGCTGATGACTCTAACGTGGTTTGTCTTGATTACCACGCATGAGTATATAAGAAAATGTCTTGTATCCCACGCTTAGTGTTAGTCTCCTATAGGGAAAGGATTCCGCAATATACGCTCATGAGGATTCCTATAAGGAAAAGACTTCTAGCCCAAGGAAGAGAGGTCAACTCTCTACTACTATAAAAGCTTCAATACCCTCACAAACCAAGGTACGTATAATTGACCCTGCTTTAGCACTTTAAATTTGTGAGAAGTTCTAACTTGACCTTCGGATGGTATTTAGCCGGTAACACACCAATACTCCTCTTAAGGTCTTCAGCTTTTGTGTTGTGCAAGTGTTGTTTCGAGTGTGCGAGAACCGTGTGGCTCACTGGTGATTTTTTCAACATCATCATTTTTAATAAATATGATAGTTATAATGAGCGCAAACAGATTTGAATTAAAAATTTTTTTTTTGGTTAAAAACACAGGGAAATACTAATTGAGTACAAAGCTCTTGACAATTTTTTCCTCTCATTTGGCCCCCAACAAAAATTCCTACCTCCAGCATGATGAGTTTAATGCCATCAAAAGCAATTCATGTCTTATAGAGGTTAATGTTTTGAGCATGTTATTCTCTTTTAATGTTTTTTTTATGAGTAAAAGTTGATTCTCTCATTTTTGTTTTTGTTTAGAGAGATTAATGTCTCAGTGATTCTCTTGAAATAAAGCTCATTTAAACGGTGTAAAAACTTTACTAAAATAAATTGTATACTATTACTCTAAAGTTACCTTGTTACGTAACCCATATAAAAATAAAGAAACAAATCAATTTACTTATTTGATGCGTGTACCAATAAAATCAATGTCGTATTCTCTTCAAAAAAAAAAAAATCAATGTCGTATTTCCCTTTATCAATCACGTACATTGACAATCTAATAGGCATTTGACGTTAGTAACGTCTTGGAACAATTCTGTCTCATTTTTTCTTTTTCCTTAAAAAAAATACTAAACTAAACTTACATGTTTTTTCTGCCTAACATTAAAATCAAAGGAGAAACAATTCAAACCACCCACTACTTGTCTCATGCCCAATCAAATTTTGTGACAGGCCAATTCTATAAAATATAAAATATAAAATACCTCCAATAACATCCAAAATCGAATTTGGCCACTTCAGAAGAAAGGCATCGTGGTCGTCACGAACAATCTTGATTGAAGAACAAGGATGAAAAGTGAAACCCACTTGCTATATTTTATGGTCCCGAGTCACATCTTAAGAGTATTAAATTGTAGTCCTTATCTTCTTGATTTTTAAATTTGTCTATTTTTAAGACCCAAAAAAAGACCCACTTGACTTCTTGACTCCAAATCGATTTCACTATCACAGATTCACAGAGCTCGACCGCCTCTGACTTCAATTACACCAAAGACATAGCCGATTAGTTTTGGGATTCCTCACTCTTTGACTGAACAGAATCTAACGTCGGATTAACGGACCGTCCCATAACCTGTTGTTGGTCCACCCTGTCTACTGTTGCCAAAACGACACCGTTGCTCGACGAACGCTCCAGCTTCACACACTCCAAAACTTGCATCCTCACCTCCTCAGGCAATCGTAGAGTGTATCTCTCCGTGTTCTCACCGGGTTGAATCAGTGAGTGACCCGTCGAGTGTGATCTAGGGAGCTTCCCACTCGTTCGATTCACTGTCTCGTCCACTTGCAATTGCAAATCTCTGCTTTCAGTTTCCTCAACATTTACCACAACATGGTTTTGCTGTTCGTCGAGTTGGGAACCCGAGTTTTCCTGAGTTGGGTCGTTGCTCGACTCACTCGAGTGTAACGAATCGTCGACGAGTCCATTGGTCACCGGGGCGAGCTTGGCTCTGCAAACCGGACACGTGACTCGAGACCTCAACCAGGTGTCGATGCAGACAGGGTGGAACACGTGGTTGCACGCGGGCAACAAACGGAGCGTCTCGTGGTCCTCGAACTCGCTTAAGCAAACGGCGCACTCGAGCGCGCTTTTGCCGATTTTGAGACCCTTGACTGTCGAGTAAGTGAAGGTTGGAAATTTCTGGATCACGGCCTGGTCGAGACCACGGCGACGCGTGACGCGCTCTGTGATGGCGACTGGGGAGGAAGAGGAATCGATCTGGGCAGCCGTCGCGGCGGCCACGCGCGCTTGAGCGCACCTGCGGAGGTAGATCGAGAAGAAGCCCAAGAAAGAGAAGAAGCAAACGAGTATCACAGTGATAACCGCCGTCGACGGCTTGATCTCCCAATCGAGATCGAACGAGCTATCTGGTGTTTCTGTGCTCGACTGCGCATTGACGCTATAGTACACCGGCACGATGAGAAGCACCACCACCACCATCAAGTGGGCCATAGACATTCCCTTGTAACTCATTTTAGTACGTTCTTTCTTTTCTCACTCAGACTCGAATCGAATTGAGCTGGTCGAGCTGTGATTTTCGATAAGAGCATAGCATTCTAGGACTCACCTCACAGTGACTCGAATGTAAACCAAAGTGAGAAAAATAGGAAAGAAAGAGAGAATTGTTATGCGGAAGGCGGGAAGAAATAATATAGGAAGCTACGAGGATCGAAGGCAATGGAATCAGGTGGACCCACGTGGCAAGTATGTAACTGATGGAGGTTGTTACTGGGTTGGGACTTATATGTGCTGTATTAAAGTGTCTGCTCAATAATTAAGGTTTGCGTCACATAAAAAACTATTGTGATACAGTGTTCAAATGTGCATAGCTGAATGATTATAAGGTTTTATACATAGGTTTAATCACGCAGGATTTTGTCCGCTTTGGGTGTTATATATGTAAATAATAAGTGGCACTGGCGGCTACATGTTAGCTTGAAAAAAAATCATTATTATATATAAAATTTAAAGTTTTATGATTTTTTTTACCTTAAAAAAATGTGTGATTACCCAAATTTTTTTTAGGTCTAATATAATTAAATTTTGGACAAAATTTAGCAACAAACTTGGTTGTAGATTAAGGCTATAAGTCCACTCAATGTTTTTTTATTATTATTAAATATAAATTTTAACAATTTCATAATTAGATTACATTTTTTTTTCTTATATTTTCGATACTTACAAAACTTAAAGAAGATTAAAAATAAATAATTTATGCCATCAATCAAATGTTTAATTTTTGAGTTTTTGTAGTCTAAAATTATACGCAAAAAATAAATTTATAGATTAAATAGTAAATAATAGCCGATTGACATGAAACTCGACATGTATTTTAAGAACATAAAAAAAATATACAATTCAACAGTTAGATTTTCAAAATATGTAGTCATGTTAATTTGTTTAGTGAAAGTTGTAGTCTTAGGTTACAATAAGTTTGTCGTCAAACTTTGATCATTTTAACAATATATTGGGCCTTTACAAACAAAAAGAAAAATCCAAAAAAAAAAATTATTTAACTAAAATTTTGAAAGAGATATAACTTGCAGCATTGATAATAAGATATAACTATGTTTTTTATTAAATATTGTATAATTTAAGTTTCTTAATGACCACCCTGAAAAAAATTTCTAAAGTCACCATCGATGAGTGGACTATGAATGAGACAGACTTGTCGTACCTAGGTTAATGATATAGTGGTCACGTTTATTCATCACCAAATGAGGTAAATGGAAAGGACGAGAGGATACAGGCATTGAGTTCTCCAAACGTATCTAGGGGTTTTTCTATCTTTTTATTTATTGAAGTGATTAAATTTTGAATACATTAATGGAAGTTTTAAAAATGGGCGGCCAAAGCTTTATAATTCAAATAGTTTTTTTTTTTTTTTTTTTTTTGACTTACCTTCAGTACTCTTTTAACCGGACATGTTCTTTTATTTTAAATATACAAAGATAAGTGGTAGTGAATTTTAAGGATTTGGCTTACTTCTAGTACTTTTTTAACGGGACGTGTCCTTTTGTTTTAAATATACAATGACAAATGATAGTGTGTTTTAATCTCCACATTTTATTTAGTTACTAGATAATATGACAATCTCTCATTAAAACAAAAGAAGATTTTAGTTAAAAAAAAAGTACTTGAGGTAAGTCAAATCCAGGTTTTAATCTCCAACTTTTATTTAGTTAGTGAATGATGTGATAATTTTTCATTAAAATAAAAAGAGATTCCAGTTAAAAAAGTACTAGAGGTAAGCCAAGCTTTTTTTTTTTTTTATAATAAATATTGTTAGAGAGATATCTAGTTAGTGTTTGATTTCTCCTTTTTTATGAGACCTATCAATGAAAAACTTGTTTGAATTTGCTTTTAGTTCTCTCATTTTCGTTTTCAAATATTCAAAAAATGTGGATATGAAAACATAAAATGAATACAACTTTTTTGACATATTTATTTTCAGCAAATATGGATTCAGTGGTAGTTTTGTAAAAACTCCAAATTGGTGGGGCCCACAATGCTCTCTCTCTCTCTCTAAATCAGACCACCACCAATTTCTACAACCTTAAGCTTTCAAAATCATAAAAATAACCAACCACCACAATGTTGCTTATAAGCCATCCTGTCACCATCAAAAACAAGACTTAGCACACTGCAGACACCTACATGTTGTCGTGACAGCCACCACGAGTCGACCAAGCCACTAGAAGAACCAATCAAGCAACATATCTCAAACATTGACCTAGCAAACAAAATTAGCTCTCTCTCTCTTTATTAGTTTGGTGTGAATTTGAAATCCATGAATTTTTGTTGGGTTTGTTGTAGTGTGGTTTCTCATTTCACGCGGGTAGCCGTTCTAAGTATAAAAGATATGTAGATGAGAAAAGTAGCATTTTTCATGTGTAAGAATCAAGTGCCAAAATGGGTACCCAGCAGTTTTTGTTCTCAGATTCAGAAAATTACAATTTTCATAAATGAAAACAAAATATGAGTTATTGGAAGAACCAAATAGAGCTCAAGAATTCAAATTTCTCTTCCCCCAACTATTGAATAATCAAAAATACAAAAAGTTACCAACAAGCTTGTAGTTCAATTAGCATCTACCCGTTCTTCTTCATAGATACTCGTGTTGTGAATTTGATCCACTGTCTCCTTTCTTCTTTCTAAAAAAGTGGGAAAAAAGTAATGTTAGTATAATGCTAAAACAAGATGGGACAATGATTCTCTCTTTTTTATTCCATTAAAAAGTTGATACATATACACGGTGAGATGAGTTAAGTTATGTATTGTGAAACTTTATAAAAGTTATAATTTTTATTTAGGCTAATGAGGGTATATTTCAAACTACTTGGAGCGAACGATTATTCTAATGAGGGTATTCAAAGTAACATGGTGACAAATATGTCAGTTTTTTTTAATAGTGATGACATGGCAGGTAGTGTCCTTTTTACTATTAGATTCATGAAAATCTATGCTTAAGCAAGACTGCAATTCTTATGAAGTTACATTAAGTGCAACTTGAATATATTTTATATGCAGCCTATTAGCTTATTTACTTTGTATTCTTAAGCTTATCATTAATGTGGATACTTCTGAAGTTGTCTCTCTTATTAATGATTCGAATACTTCCATCAGACTAACCTAGCGGTAGCTCATTGTAGGGCCATAATGAAAGCTAATCGTTTTGTTATTTATGATCAACCCCTTTTCTCTATTCTGGAGGCTTTGAACTTGGACTCCTCATTTGTAAGAACATTCACACCCGGACTTGTAAATGCCATATGCAGGCATATTTAGCATCAAAGCCTCAAAAAATCTCCAGCTATGGGTGTGCAGAAAACCCACCGACTCGCCAAACTCGACCCGACCCAATCCGACCCGTTGGGTTGGGTTGGGTCACAAAATTTTTTTTTATAGCGGGTCGGGTTGGGTGTGGGTCATAAAATTACAAACCTACCAAACTCGACCCAACCCGATCCACCCATATTTAATATATATTTAAAATATATTATATATTTAATCATTTTTTTTAAATCAGCTGTAAATTTAATATATACTAATAATAATATTACATACTATAAGTGCTTATATATAATATATTTTATATACATATATAATATATACTAATAATATTATTATATATTTTTTAAAAATATAATATATACTAATATAATATATTTAATAAATTTAATAATAATAATAAAAATTTGTCAAACCCATGGGTTCAACCCGACCCATGTGGGTTGGGTTGGGTTGGACTTATATGATCGGTTGGGTCGGGTTGAATTTTTTTTTGACCCACCATGGTTGGTTGGGTCAAAAAATTCCCTCAACCTGACCCAACTCAACCCATGCACACCCCTACCTCCAGCACTTGGACTTCTAAAAGATTACTATTACAAAAATATTTGGAATTGTGCTACAGTGCGATTCCAAATGTATAATCACACTGTAGCTCAATTCTAAAACAAAATATAATATTTTATTCGTTTGCTCTCTCATTCACACGACACTTCACACGGTCTCATCTCTCTCATCTCTCATCACACGCTCTCAACTCTCACTCTCTCTCTTTGTGCTAGTGGTTGGGCCTCCACGTCAGTGGATCGGCGGGATTTGTGGGTTTTTTTTTTTTTTTTTTTTTTTTTTTTCCATAATTCTTTTTTGTTAGTAAAACTATTTGTTTTTTACTTTAACCAATGTGTTAAAAAAAAAATATATATATATATATATATATATTCAGCCCAAGAAAAGTGTCGGCAAAATTATGAATTTTGACTCAACAAATTGGCTAAAAAAAAGTCAAGAACACAATAAATTTGGCTAAAAAAAAAAGCTAGGAACACAATAAATGTCACGATATTTTCTCAGTACCTTTATTTTAGCTATGGTGGGCCCTGGTATGATCTTTTATAATTTTATTTTAGAGTAATGTTACATCCACAACAGTTTCACAACAAATCCTAGGTGGTAAATTGTTATTGGGTTTTAATTGAGACAACCACTTTAAACTATGCATTAAAGGAAACAACAAACAAAAAACCAGTAGAAGAAAATTGTGCGTAAAACAATGAATTTTTTCTTACTAAATTTGACAAAACCAAAAAATAAGTCTAGGAACACAACAAAATGTCACAATATTTTCACAATACATTTATTTTCAGCTGTGGTCAGTTTTGGTCTGATATATTATTATTTATTTTATAGAAATGCTATCTTCATAATAGTTTCATAACAAATTCTAGATGACAAGTTGTTACTAATTTTAAAATGGACCCATAACTGATATTACTTTTTTATCCATCAATAACATTTTACCTATGATTTGTTGTGAAATTAATATGAAAATGTTGCGAACTTAACATTTATTTATTTGATCTATAAGAAACTAAGATCTCAATAATTGTGAAAATATTGTGACAACAAGTATTACAACATTTTTACAAAAAATTTATTTTCGGTTGTGGTTAGTCACAGTCTCATATTTTATTATTTTATTTTGACCTATAAAAAATTAACACCTCAATAATTGTAAAAATATTGTGAAATTTGTTGTGTCATTTTAACAATATATATGCCAAATCATAATAAAATAAAATAAAAAACACAACAACAAAAACAACGAAGTGATGAACAATACATATTGAGCAAAAAAAAAAAAAAAATATATATATATATATATAGCTACTGTGTCAATTGAACAAACCAAAAGACATTGTAGCAATGCGCAAGCTTCTTAAGTAAAAAATTTAATATAGATCTTCTATTTAAAAAATTTGTGAAATCATGTACTATAAAATGTATGTCGTACAATATATTGATCTCATTCATTCAAGAATTTTGATTATACAAAAAATTAGAGAAGTTATTTTATATAAGAATATTTATTTTATTGTGATAGTTTCTTAGAACCTATTTGCTAAATACAACATTCACTCACACTGCCTTATAAGCTCTCATGATAACAAATACCATCATCTTCCAACAATAAACAACTAAGTTTTGCTAAGGCATTGTCACAGTTGTTAGACTTTCAAAATGAATGACTCCATATGCAGCAATTGAAGCTCTTCATCAAACACACTGCCTTATAAGCTCCCATGAATCAACTTGCATAATTAGCACAAGACCAAAACTTAACCTTAGTCCCCAACTTTCTAAAAAACCACATGAAAATAAGCTTTAACTAACCCCTTAAAAGAGCTCTTAGTAAATAGAAGCACATAAACTAAATACTTTTTCCTAGTTATTGCAATAAAAAAAAATAAAAAAAAAAAAAAAAAAACCTACAACAATTTACCATTTGCAACAATCTTGTCATTGGTTTTTTTTTCTTTTTTCTTTATGGTTTTAACCCACTTAGACCAGCTTGATAGCCAAAAGTAAAATATGTACATAATTTATTTTCAAATTTGCGAAGTCAATTAGAGTTTATGGAAGCAGATGTCACTCACCATAAGCGTAACTCAAAAAGGTATACAAAATGAGACCACATGTGGATAGGAGACAAGAGAATAGCAAAAATAAAAATAAATAAAAAATTAAAAAAGGTATAATCTTCCAAGAACTTGCCAAGATGTTGTAAGAATAGAATTAAGCTATATTTGTTTACAAAAGCTCTCAGTAATTTCCACATTACTTGCAAAGTATATTAGTTTATGAAAACAATCTAATATTTATATGAGCTAAAAATGATTATGTAAAAATGAAATGAATATTTATTACATCCACATGGGGTAGAAATGCACTTTTTGGTATTTTCTATCCTCTCTTCCCCTTTCATCAACCCCATGTGTTGCCTCTCTCCTCTTGTCCCCTCTCTGTCTCTCTCACCACCTTTTTGTGTAACCATAGTTTTTCACCAAAATGGTGAGTCTTTGCCCAACACAATAAAACCTTGTTAAATGGTATTATATTTTGTTAAGTTAATAGGTGTGTTTTGGATCACCAAAATATGAGCAATCGAGCTATCTTCTCATATGCAATTTTAAACAAGTAAAACTACACAACAAAGAACTATTTATGCCAAGCTGATCATTGCAACAATCACCAAAGGCAATGCTCCAATCTTCAGCAGCATTGGTGGAGGCAAAAGTCAAGACTAGAGCTGCTCTGGCCCCTGCCTAAGTTGCTGAGTGTGAAAGGGAACAACCTCTTCATCCCTTCCAATCAAAAAATCATACACCAAGGCAGACCAGTACATCCCAAGCACCAAACTATCTCCACACCTTGAGAAATTAGTGACAAGTAGCCCCTTTAGATTCTAATATCATACTTCTCAGTTCTCACCTAATCATCAATAATAATAATGTAAACTCGACCTCAAGGTAAACACAAAGACATAAATAACAAACTAAAACAATCTTATGTTTTTTCCTTTTTCTTTAAAGTATCTTCAAAGTTCTTGACTTGGAAAACTATAATAACCCTCTTCCCATTCACTACTGCACATGAAATCTAATGTCTTGTTGAAACAGCTGCCTCCACATTTGGTCCAGTAGCATGCAGTAAGACCAATATATATATAAAACAACACAAGGTTAAAAATAAACTAATATTACAATCAAATATTGACTCATTAGAAGCATAATAAAACAACCTTGGAATCAGACTATACTCTCTAAGCATGTGTTTGGATGAAGAAATGGTTAAATACACAAACCAATTAGTTAAAGAATTTCCTTATCACATACCATTAAATTTACATTCAAGTAGTATATAAAACCAATAAAATCAACACATGTTATTTCATAAGTGATGATACAAAGTAAAATTAGTAGACTGAATGCTTCGGGCTTTAATAGTGAGAGAATCACTTGGGAACCCTGAAAGGATGAACACATAATCAAAGGTGACCTGAGAGGACCGGCCAAACCGGCTGAGAACCCTCCAATGGTAAAGTCAGTTATTTCTCTCAAATTTTGGAAATCCAATCTCTTTGGAAGTGTTCGAAAGACTTACCTTATTTTGATGTAGATGAATGCTTATATAATATACACTTGAAGCGATTACTTGTCTAATAACTTCCCTTGTCATTGAGGAGGTCGAAAGGTTCGAAGTTAACTTCCATAATTGCCATGGAAGTTATATTGTTTGATCTTATTTTCCATAACCGTCATCGGAAGTGGTTTGTAGCAATGAACCTCAATTTTTACTTGTGCTCCGAAATAGGAATGTGGAGGTCGTCCAAAACTTGTAAAACATGCTTGGAATGTGTGGAGGTCGTCCAAACCTTTTTTTGGATGGACGACCTTGTCATAGACAAGCACTCTATACAAAGTCAAATTTTCTATTCTTGTCCTAGACGACCCTCATGGACAAGCTTGGAGTTGGCCTATTTTATAGTACACCATCAATAAGTAATCAAGTAAGAGACTAAAAGAGCTGCAATAGTAAAGAACAAAAAATAATGGAATTCCATTGAGTTGAACATGTAGCGCGTCTCATTAAATTATAAAAGATGAAACAATATTGGGTGAATTAATGAAGCAAAAATTATCACATTACATTCTTATATGAGCAAATGCCACTGTATTTATTTATTTTTATAGGTAAAAGTAATTTTATTGATATGAGACTACTGCATGAAAATAGACATAAAGTAACTTAAAGAATTACAAATAGAAAAATATCTACATATGGATTGACTCTATGAAGGAATGAATAGAGTTACTAACTGTGAGACCTGATACAAAAGACCACAAATAAAGAGAACTAATGAAAGATGCTTGCAACTGAGTTGATGTGCACTCCACATCTTCAAAAGTGCACTGAATTCTTTCCCTCCATATTGTCCACCATAAACATAAGTTAGTAACATTCCAAATTTCCGAATTAGGTCCCCTGCTCCGCCATGCACATAATAACCAAGAACCTTTTTCTAGTAATACCCACTGAACCCCAAACATCCTGAATATCTAAACTCCACAACTCAAATGCCACTGGATTTATGCTGAAGCAATTCACGTGAGCTAGCTCTTTGATTTAGATATGATGTGAGGTTGGGTGCAAATTCTTAAGTCAGAAATCTAAATGCTGAAGTTTTAAATATTTGAAGTTTAATTTAGATATTGTTTTTCAAAATCCACTAATTTATTCACTATAAAAGCAAAGCCAAGCAAAGCAAAAGGGTATTAAACGAAACAATTGATTAAGCTACATCAAATCAACAATGAGGAGAGAGAGAAAAAAATTATTTTTTATTTTTTATTTTTTATCCAATTAGTTCAGAATCTTACGTAATGATACCAAGCAAATCATTATTGGGTATCAGAGACAACTGTACCCGGTAAATATGAAGCTAGATATTCAGAGAATGAAAAGACAGAAAATGGAAGTTGAGAAAGAAACGGTCTGAAACAGAGAAACCATAAAGAGAGAGAAAAAGTCTCATATTAACTGAATCAATTATCTGAAACTACGTTTTTGGCTACCTTATTAAATACTACGAGAGATTGATGCCAATAGAGTCAATACTGTACCGGAGGTTGTACTGTTTTAGCTACCAGTATGATATATTTCGGATACCAGTTAATACCGGTATACCGTTTCAGGTTTACCGCTATTTTTTTATATTTATAAAATATATATATATATATATATGTATATATGTATGCGTATGTGTGTATATATATATATATATTATAATAAATATAAAAGTTTAGCATAAAACATTTTCTCAATTCAGAACCAATTATTCATGATTTTAGACTTTAGTATCAATTAAAAGAAAAAAAAAACACAATATAAAAAATAGAAAACTTAAAAGTTACCATTCCATACTAAGAAAACAAATAATACTAATAAGTTAATGCAAATAAGTTATCATTCTGCTCTAACAAAAATTCAAAAATTACAAAACTTAAAAAAAAATATATATATATATATATATATATATATATATTTCTATATCGGCCGATACGCTCGGTACCGGCCGGTATTGCCCGAAATTGGCCGATACGGCCGGTATTTTTTTCGGTATGAAACAGGAGGGTTATATGTACCGATTTGCTTGCCGATACGGTATATTCTGGCGGTACCGGCCGGTACGGTACAGAATTGACTCCCTTGATTGATGCAGAGTCAAAGCTAACACAAATTTTTTTTTCTTTAATCATATAGGCGAGTTTTCCCTGATTTTCTTAGTACCCAAACAACACCAAATCTAATCAAAATCCAAAAACTTTCTAACAAATTTAGGCCAAAATCTCATATTTGATATGACTTACAGAGAAACAAAGATTAGAAACAAGATGTATTAAAAAAAAAAAAAAAAAAAAGAGTCTGAAGGGCAATGACGAACCTTAGAGAGAAACCTAAGCAATTTGTAGCCGAACAACACATTGGAAGAAGATCTTTCTTTATCACCCCGTTTGTCTCTCTTGGTCCGACAGACACAGGGGAGGTATTGTGCTCCCTTTCGACCTCCCACCACTCATTGTCCACTCCTTCTCTCTTCAAGTTTTTTTTTTTTTTTTTTTTTAGAATAAAAAATGGAGGTCTTTATGGTCATATTACACCCCTAGGTAGGGAGCCAATGGCCTCGGTCAAGGAGTCCGTAGTCGGTACCCGTTCTGTACCCTCTGTGTGAGAGTCACCTCATATTTTGTGAGTACACCTCATCACTAAGTTTACCCACCAACGAAAGCTTGCGGGCAGTGAGACTCGAACCTAGGTGTGTTGCACGAAACATTCGAGCTTTACCCACTCAGCCAAGCCCTCGTTGGCTCTCTCTTCAAGTTTTGTTTTGCTTTTGCTTTTGCTCACAAATAAAAACGCACCATTTTGGCTCACAATAAAGAAAAAACTTGACTAAACCAAAAGTGCTATAGAGAAGGTATTCACATTATTCACATTTTTTATATAGTTAGTAGATATAAATATAATTAACAATCATTGAAATAGATAGTATATTATGTATAAAATAATATAATGTGTAAGCCGGGTTTTTTTTGGGATGATTTTTTTTTTTTTGGGTAATTAAGTGTAAGTTCTCTAAAATAAAAAAAAGAAGATTAAGTGTTGTAAGTATTCAATAATTGTTTGAATACATTTTTAGTAATTTTTATTTATTATTTTTAACAAATATGATAGTTATAATGGGAGCAGACAGATTTGAATTTTAGATTTTTTTTTTTTTTTTTTTTGGTGGTTAAAAACATAGGGAAATGCTAATTGAGTACAAAGCTCTTGACAATTTTTTCCTCTCATTTGGCCCCCAACAAAAATTTCTACCTCCACCGTGATGAGTTTAATGCCATCAAAAGCAATTCATGTCTTATAGAGGTTAATGTTTTGAGCATGTTATTCTTTTTTAATATTTTTTAAGAGCAAAAGTTGGTTCTCTCTCTTTTTTTTCTTTTTTTCTTTTTTTTTTATTTATTTATTTTTTTTAGAGAGATTAATGTCTCAATAATTATCTTGAAATAAAACTCACTTAAGTGGTGTAAAAATTTTTCTAAAATAAATTATTAACTATTACCCTAAAGGCCTCCATTAATCTATCTCATACAAAAATAAAGAAACAAATCAATTTACGTACTTAATGCGTGTACCAATAAAATCAATGTCGTATTCCCCTTTATCAATCACGCACATTGACAATCTAATAGGCATTTGACGTTAGTAACGTCTTGGAACAATTCTTTCTAATTTTTTCTTTTTCTTTTTTCCTTAAAAAAAATACTAAACTAAACTTACATGTTTTTTCTGCCTAAAATTAAAATCAAAGGAGAAACAATTCAAACCACCCACTACTTGTCTCATGCCCAATCAAATTTTGTGACAGGCCAATTCTATAAAATATAAAATATAAAATACCTCCAATAACATCCAAAATCGAATTTGGCCACTTCAGAAGAAAGGCATCGTGGTCGTCACGAACAATCTTGACTGAAGAACAAGGATGAAAAGTGAAACCCACTTGCTATATTTTATGGTCCCGAGTCACATCTTAAGAGTATTAAATTGTAGTCCTTATCTTCTTGATTTTTAAATTTGTCTATTTTTAAGACCCAAAAAAAGACCCACTTGACTTCTTGACTCCAAATCGATTTCACTATCACAGATTCACAGAGCTCGACCGCCTCTGACTTCAATTACACCAAAGACATAGCCGATTAGTTTTGGGATTCCTCACTCTTTGACTGAACAGAATCTAACGTCGGATTAACGGACCGTCCCATAACCTGTTGTTGGTCCACCCTGTCTACTGTTGCCAAAACGACACCGTTGCTCGACGAACGCTCCAGCTTCACACACTCCAAAACTTGCATCCTCACCTCCTCAGGCAATCGTAGAGTGTATCTCTCCGTGTTCTCACCGGGTTGAATCAGTGAGTGACCCGTCGAGTGTGATCTAGGGAGCTTCCCACTCGTTCGATTCACTGTCTCGTCCACTTGCAATTGCAAATCTCTGCTTTCAGTTTCCTCAACATTTACCACAACATGGTTTTGCTGTTCGTCGAGTTGGGAACCCGAGTTTTCCTGAGTTGGGTCGTTGCTCGACTCACTCGAGTGTAACGAATCGTCGACGAGTCCATTGGTCACCGGGGCGAGCTTGGCTCTGCAAACCGGACACGTGACTCGAGACCTCAACCAGGTGTCGATGCAGACAGGGTGGAACACGTGGTTGCACGCGGGCAACAAACGGAGCGTCTCGTGGTCCTCGAACTCGCTTAAGCAAACGGCGCACTCGAGCGCGCTTTTGCCGATTTTGAGACCCTTGACTGTCGAGTAAGTGAAGGTTGGAAATTTCTGGATCACGGCCTGGTCGAGACCACGGCGACGCGTGACGCGCTCTGTGATGGCGACTGGGGAGGAAGAGGAATCGATCTGGGCAGCCGTCGCGGCGGCCACGCGCGCTTGAGCGCACCTGCGGAGGTAGATCGAGAAGAAGCCCAAGAAAGAGAAGAAGCAAACGAGTATCACAGTGATAACCGCCGTCGACGGCTTGATCTCCCAATCGAGATCGAACGAGCTATCTGGTGTTTCTGTGCTCGACTGCGCATTGACGCTATAGTACACCGGCACGATGAGAAGCACCACCACCACCATCAAGTGGGCCATAGACATTCCCTTGTAACTCATTTTAGTACGTTCTTTCTTTTCTCACTCAGACTCGAATCGAATTGAGCTGGTCGAGCTGTGATTTTCGATAAGAGCATAGCATTCTAGGACTCACCTCACAGTGACTCGAATGTAAACCAAAGTGAGAAAAATAGGAAAGAAAGACAGAATTGTTATGCGGAAGGCGGGAAGAAATAATATAGGAAGCTACGAGGATCGAAGGCAATGGAATCAGGTGGACCCACGTGGCAAGTATGTAACTGATGGAGGTTGTTACTGGGTTGGGACTTATATGTGCTGTATTAAAGTGTCTGCTCAATAATTAAGGTTTGCGTCACATAAAAAACTATTGTGATACAGTGTTCAAATGTGCATAGCTGAATGATTATAAGGTTTTATACATAGGTTTAATCACGCAGGATTTTGTCCGCTTTGGGTGTTATATATGTAAATAACAAGTGGCACTGGCGGCTACATGTTAGCTTGAAAAAAAATCATTATTATATATAAAATTTAAAGTTTTATGATTTTTTTTACCTTAAAAAAAACGTGTGATTACCCTAATTTTTTTTTAGGTCTAATATAATTAAATTTTGGACAAAATTTAGCAACAAACTTGGTTGTAGATTAAGGCTATAAGTCCACTCAATGTTTTTTTTATTATTAAATATGAATTTTAACAATTTCATAATTAGATTACATTTTTTTTCTTATATTTTCGATACTTACAAAACTTAAAGAAGATTAAAAATAAATAATTTATGTCATCAATCAAATGTTTAATTTTTGAGTTTTTGTAGTCTAAAATTATACGCAAAAAATAAATTTATAGATTAAATAGTAAATAATAGCCGATTGACATGAAACTCGACATGTATTTTAAGAACATAAAAAAAATATACAATTCAACAGTTAGATTTTCAAAATATGTAGTCATGTTAATTTGTTTAGTGAAAGTTGTAGTCTTAGGTTACAATAAGTTTGTCGTCAAACTTTGATCATTTTAACAATATATTGGGCCTTTACAAACAAAAAGAAAAATCCAAAAAAAAAAAATTATTTAACTAAAATTTTGAAAGAGATATAACTTGCAGCATTGATAATAAGATATAACTATGTTTTTTATTAAAATATTGTATAATTTAAGTTTCTTAATGACCACCCTGAAAAAAAATTTCTAAAGTCACCATCGATGAGTGGACTATGAATGAGACAGACTTGTCGTACCTAGGTTAATGATATAGTGGAACAACCATTCACGTTTATTCATCACCAAATGAGGTAAATGGAAAGGACGAGAGGATACAGGCATTGAGTTCTCCAAACGTATCTAGGGGTTTTTCTATCTTTTTATTTATTGAAGTGATTAAATTTTGAATACATTAATGGAAGTTTTAAAAATGGGCGGCCAAAGCTTTATAATTCAAATAGTTTTTTTTTTTTTTTTTACTTACCTTCAGTACTCTTTTAACCGGACATGTTCTTTTATTTTAAATATACAAAGATAAGTGGTAGTGAATTTTAAGGATTTGGCTTACTTCTAGTACTTTTTTAACGGGACGTGTCCTTTTGTTTTAAATATACAATGACAAATGATAGTGTGTTTTAATCTCCACATTTTATTTAGTTACTAGATAATATGACAATCTCTCATTAAAACAAAAGAAGATTTTAGTTAAAAAAAAAGTACTTGAGGTAAGTCAAATCCAGGTTTTAATCTCCAACTTTTATTTAGTTAGTGAATGATGTGATAATTTTTCATTAAAATAAAAAGAGATTCCAGTTAAAAAAGTACTAGAGGTAAGCCAAGCTTTTTTTTTTTTTTTTTATAATAAATATTGTTAGAGAGATATCTAGTTAGTGTTTGATTTCTCCTTTTTTATGAGACCTATCAATGAAAAACTTGTTTGAATTTGCTTTTAGTTCTCTCATTTTCATTTTCAAATATTCAAAAAATGTGGATATGAAAACATAAAATGAATACAACTTTTTTGACATATTTATTTTCAGCAAATATGGATTCAGTGGTAGTTTTGTAAAAACTCCAAATTGGTGGGGCCCACAATGCTCTCTCTCTCTCTCTAAATCAGACCACCACCAATTTCTACAACCTTAAGCTTTCAAAATCATAAAAATAACCAACCACCACAATGTTGCTTATAAGCCATCCTGTCACCATCAAAAACAAGACTTAGCACACTGCAGACACCTACATGTTGTCGTGACAGCCACCACGAGTCGACCAAGCCACTAGAAGAACCAATCAAGCAACATATCTCAAACATTGACCTAGCAAACAAAATTAGCTCTCTCTCTCTTTATTAGTTTGGTGTGAATTTGAAATCCATGAATTTTTGTTGGGTTTGTTGTAGTGTGGTTTCTCATTTCACGCGGGTAGCCGTTCTAAGTATAAAAGATATGTAGATGAGAAAAGTAGCATTTTTCATGTGTAAGAATCAAGTGCCAAAATGGGTACCCAGCAGTTTTTGTTCTCAGATTCAGAAAATTACAATTTTCATAAATGAAAACAAAATATGAGTTATTGGAAGAACCAAATAGAGCTCAAGAATTCAAATTTCTCTTCCCCCAACTATTGAATAATCAAAAATACAAAAAGTTACCAACAAGCTTGTAGTTCAATTAGCATCTACCCGTTCTTCTTCATAGATACTTGTGTTGTGAATTTGATCCACTGTCTCCTTTCTTCTTTCTAAAAAAGTGGGAAAAAAGTAATGTTAGTATAATGCTAAAACAAAATGGGACAATGATTCTCTCTTTTTTATTCCATTAAAAAGTTGATACATATACACGGTGAGATGAGTTAAGTTATGTATTGTGAAACTTTATAAAAGTTATAATTTTTATTTAGGCTAATGAGGGTATATTTCAAACTACTTGGAGCGAACGATTATTCTAACGTGGGTATTCAAAGTAACATGGTGACAAATATGTCAATTTTTTTTAATAGTGATGACATGGCAGGTAGTGTCCTTTTTACTATTAGATTCATGAAAATCTATGCTTAAGCAAGATTGCAATTCTTATGAAGTTACATTAAGTGCGACTTGAATATATTTCATATGCAGCTTATTAGCTTATTTACTTTGTATTCTTAAGCTTATCATTAATGTGAATACTTCTGAAGTTGTCTCTCTTATTAATGATTCGAATACTTCCATCAGACTAACCCAGCTGTAGCTCATTGTAGGGCCATAATGCAAGCTGATCCTTTTGTTATTTATGATCAACCCCTTTTCTCTATTCTAGAGGCTTTGAACTTGGACTCCTCATTTGTAAGAACATTCACACCCGGACTTGTAAATGCCATATGCAGGCATATTTAGCATCAAAGCCTCAAAAAACCTCCAGCTATGGGTGTGCAGAAAACCCACCGACTCGCCAAACTCAACCCGACCCAATCCGACTCGTCGGGTTGGATTGGGTCACAAAATTTTTCTTTTATAGCGGGTCGGGTTGGGTGTGGGTCATAAAATTACAAATCTGCCAAACCCAACCCAACCCGATCCACCCATATTTAATATATATTTAAAATATATTATATATTTAATCATTTTTTTTAAAATTAGCTGTAAATTTAATATATACTAATAATAATATTATATACTATAAGTGCTTATATATAATATATTTTATATACATATATAATATAGATGGCTAAAAATAGAATAGTTTGAAGATTTGGGATGCGATGATCTAATATTTAACCATTCTTGGGCTTATGTTATTTTCCTTTTAACCAAAAAAAAAAAAAAAACCCCTAAAATCCTTAATAGTTAATAGCCCTTGATGAGAAATTTTAAAAGTCAAATTATTAAAAGCTCTCTCTCTCTCTCTCTCTCTCTCTCTATATATATATATATATATTTTTGTGTACTCATATTATGTTTTTTTTTTTACTACTTTGTTTACATTTTAAATTGTTTGAAGTTGGATGGCTCTTGCACAGTTCATGAATTCTTTTTGATTCATTTGTTGGTGAACTCTTTTAATTTTTCATAAATTCCTTTTGATTCATTTGCTAGATTCACGTGAGAACAGTTTTTTTTTTTTTTTTTACTTTAATATGATGTGGCTGTCCATTTGCTACGTATGTGG